>NC_052471.1:3842632-4142632 GCF_009730915.1 Dioscorea cayenensis subsp. rotundata | reverse complement strand
AACAGTCAGACAACAGTCATTGGACCACCTGGAGAGCCAATTTGGAACCAAGTAATGTTTTTCGAGTAAAGTTAGTTGAATCTGTATTTTGCATAAAAATAAGGGTGTACATGGGGGTGTTGTTTGAAAATCTGTCCTGAAAAGGTCCTGGCTTGAACTTTGAATCAATAAATGCCTCGGCATAGTGTTTTGCCTACCCTTAGCATGGCAGATTTTCTACAATTGCTTTTGAAGTTGAGTTTTTAAAATTAACTCCGTTCTCAGATGGAGCCTGGTCCTGGATTTGCTTGCCAGCACTCTACTTTTTAAATTATTTAAGTTTTTACATTTGATTAGCCTTAATCAAACATTTTTATGGCTGCAGGATTTTCATTTGCTAGTAACAAATCCTAGAAAGCAGCAGTTGCAACTTGAAGTGAAAGACTCATTTGGCTTTACTGACTTCAATATAGGCACTGGAGAGGTATATAATATCTTTTGTATTATTTGCACAAACATCACTATGAATAATATATATATGCGTCTATCAGATGTGAGGTTATTTTTAAAAAAAAATTTTGTTCCTATTCATATTTGATTTCAGTATTGTTTTGTAGGTCTGATATGTTCTCGGACACATTGAGTTTTTTTTATCAGCTTCACACCTGCAATTTTTTAGCACTTTTTTTTTCTTTGTAATTATTGGGAAGCACTTACTACAGATTGTCAGTAGTGGGACATCTTGTGAGACTGCTTACTGTTTGCTTAAAAAGGCACTTCTCTCACTTCTAGTGAATACTGTACTCAGAAATGATATTCTGTTTTGACTGTTAGAAGTTATGACATAGTACTTATAGATATTAAGGGCAAGGGAATTGCTAATTCAATTACTTTTTGATGACTTGCATTGATAACATAAATTCCTTGGTTTTCTGGAATGCTTGAAAGCAAATGAATAAATGCAGAATTGTATACAGCATGCATCATATTTTTAAGAAAAAAAAATCTCATTTTGGTTGTTTTGATTTTTGAGGCTCTGCCTTTGCTTAAAAAACTGATCCTTGGCTCCATAAGACTTGGCTCATTTTGGTGGACTTATATCCATTGTTATGCCTTTAGTTTTTATTTTTCCACTATGCGTGTATATCTTATGTCATACCAAATTCATTGATTTAGGTTGAGTTGGGTTCTCTTAAAGATACAGTACCAACAGACAAAATTGTCTCTCTTCAAGGAGGATGGCAATTGTTCAAGAAGCAACCATCTGGAGAAATATTACTCCGGTTAACATATAAAGCCTATGTTGAGGACGAAGAGGATGAGGTCTCAGGAATGAAATTTGTTGATACAGATGCATCTGATGATGAATTAGATGGTGATCTCATAAGTAGCACATCTGAGCAAAGTCAAATTGATGGCTCTGGTGAAACAGAGAGAGAATCATTCATGGATGTTCTAGCAGCTCTTCTTGTAAGTGAGGAATTTCAAGGCATAGTAGCGTCCGATACATCAAATTTCAAAGTCTTCGAAGGTTCCAAATCTCCAACAACCACCAGACCAAGAACACCACTCGGAAGCAACACTGACAATTCACTCCTCGAAAATGAGAACACTGCTGGAGGCTTCATAGGTAATGAGGCAGTCAAACCTTCACCCATTCTATCCAAGATGTTGTCACACTATACACATCCATGCTCATCAATTTCTTTTCATTTTTTTCTGCTCTGCAGATTCAACATTAGTATGGCTTGCGGTGGTTACAAGTGTAGCTGTGCTGATTTCGATTAATGTTGGCGGTTCAAGTTTCTTCAATCCTTGATAGTTGATTCTATCCCCACCTCAAAACTCAAGGTATTCTTCTTTTCCTCCAATTACTTTTTAGCATCACATAGATAGAGGTTCTAAAGTGTGCCTTCTATCTCTATTGTAAATTCGGTTCTATAGCAGAGGATGTGCTTGCCACGGCAATAGTTTCGTCCTTCTCTTTTTTTTTTTTACCCGATTATCCCTTGTATTCATTACTCCATCTTCATATACAAAAATTCACAAATGAAATTCGATTTACTGTCCTCTTTTTTTATCTATCTTGTCATATTGGTTGATCTTCATGATTTTCTAGCATTTTCCTATTTAAGAATTATTTTGGTTATTTGATCAATGTCTTGAGGGTTTGTTAATTTTGTTATGCTTATAAGCTTTCACACACAGAAACAAGAAGTGCATTGTGAAATTGGTCCTGCACTTTTAATTGGAATTATTTTGGTTATTTTAGTGATGATCAATCAGTTCAATGTCTTTGTTGTCTTGAGGGTTGATTCATTTTTTATTATAATTATAAGTTTGCAAGTGTTGTAGTACAAAATAGTATCTCTTTCAGACATAGAATCAAGAAGTGCATGGTGAAGTTATGGCTTGCACTTTTTAATTGGAATTATTTGTGCTTTTCTTGAGAGTCTTCTTTCTGCTGAATTTTCTCTATTTGTTTTTACTTGTTTTAATAAATAATGATTCAATCATCCTGTGCTGATATTGGACTAGTGGTTATTTTGTGGTATTTCACTTTTTATTTATTTATTTATTTATTTTGACTGATATGCAATATTTGGATTTATAAGTTTTTTATTTTGTCAATTGAACTTCTAGGGTTTGCTTAATATAAGAAAATTTAAAATACAGTATAGCACAATTTTTTTTTTTTTGGTCACCCAATTGTTTTGCAAATAAAGTTGGAGTACTGCATGATTTCATAAATTTTTTGTACTTCAAAAACTATGGTATAAAAATTTTACCTAACACAATTATAAAACACCTATTTTTGATTAAATTTAAAATTGACCAGATTAATTTTAATATATCTGATTTAAAAAAATTATAATAAAAATCTTTTGTTGTTTATTGAAAATCAATTATAAAATTTTACAAGTAGTTGTGGGGTAACTTATATTTACTATTGTTGATCTAATCTACAAGTCACTTGTCTTTAATTCAGATGGGATTATATTCTCATTTTCTGAGCTTTTGTAAATTAATTCATTTATTTATGTTTATCTATATTTTTATGTCAATTGGACGGCCTTTATTTTATTAGAAAGAAGGAAATTTAATAAAACCATATCATCAGCACCACAGTTTTAGTTTATTCAATGCTTTTAAACAATGAATTTGTTGTAGTGCATTTGCATGATGTGATATGCTTTGTTTAATAAAAGATGCTTATCACCAGAAGGACTCTTTTTACTGTTCACCCATTCATCATGCAGCCAAAAATTGTATTCCAATTTCCAAATACTTCCAAAATATTTGGTAAAATATTATATTTGATATTTGTTATTTTCCTTTAAAATTTTCTTGGTTACAAGTCCACAGTGTCCACTCGTCTGCTTAAATCAACTCTAATTTATTATATTTCCATCTATTTATTTATTTTTTGGACCAATGACAGCAAGTGGTCCCAAATAATTAAGTATATTGATGCTCTACTTTCACTAGCTTAATGATCTTTGATTTATTAATTATGTAAGATTGGCTAAATATTTGGGGACAATGATAATCTGTCACATATACTCAATATAAAATATCAGGGATTATAATCTCATATAGTAAATCTAAATCTAAAAGAGTAGAGAATATAATTTTTTTCCCCAGGGAATCCACAATGAATGATTAGTACTTATATAATCACGAGTTTAGTGTTTTGAATTCGTAATTGTCCATTCATTATCAAGGTGTCTTCCTGCCCAATCATATTGTCCTATATTTAAATAATTCATTATTTCGGGTCCTAGTCAAATAATCATCAAAATAGAATAATCAATTATTCAAGAGGATTACATCTCTATTATTGAACAATGAATTATTTGATCATATTAATGAACTTGAGACCTCCCAAGTAAGGTAGGAAACCATTAGATTATGTTTTGGTTGTTATTAAAAAATATATATATATAATAAAATAAAATAAGGATTTATATGAAAAATAAAAAATCAACTCAAATCACAAACGACAACGATGGCGCATATTACGGATGGAGAGATTTCAACGAATGGTCCTGGATGACGGAATCCAAGAACGGACGGCTGTGATCGAGATCTAATACAAAAGGTATCAAAGATCCTCGACAACTGTATCGCCTGCATGGGCCCACAAGATATACAGCATGATCACGTGAGTGCCAGCATGACTGGGACCCACCGTGACTTTATCATCGTGCTTAAATATGAGAACTTTTTATTTATTTATTAATTTTTTATTGTTGGAAATTGACCAAAAGGTACTTTGTTTTGGTTATTTGCAGAGTGAGATGTAATGCCATAACTTTCATATGCAAAATATATTCTACTTTTGTTTTTTTTACATTTTTTTTTCTTCTCTTTGTTGTTGTTCTTTCCAAAAATCCATTTTTTTATTGTGTTAAGTTTTTTTTCCTATGTTTTTTTTTATTTTATATATTTATGAGAAAATTACTTTAAGCTCCTAAAAGTTTTAAAACTTCACAAACAATCCATCTGATATTCAATTTTTTTCGAGACGATCCTCTTTTTTTATAAGTACACTTTTTTTAACAATTTCACTCAATCAATTTATTTTATCTTATAATATTTACCTCTTGCTTAATGATTATAGTTTGAGTTTAACTTTACTTTTTAATATTTATTTTTTATATTTAATATTTGACCTTCTCATTAAATATTATGTGTTTTCGTTTAAAACTAACGATCATTTCTGTCGATGTCAGCTATATTTATGTTTGAAGTACTGAAAGTACATTATAAAAAAAAGATCTTTTTTGGAATACCCAATTTTAAGAGAGTCAAGTCTGCATAAGGAAAACTTTCAAGGGATTTTGGGCAATTACTAGTGTATTTATTGAAGCCAAATATTTATTTTTTTAATTATTTTTTTAATTATGTTTTATTTATTTATTATCTTCTTGTTATCACACAAGTATAGGAGTAAAAATCTATCCGGTTGCCAACGACCATTTGGTCTATTGCCATTGGGTCTCTTGCGTAGAGTGTTCGCCTCGAATGTCGAGCGTGGCTCCTCGAGTTCGATCCCCATCTCATGCAAGGTGAGGGCACGGTTCGGTGGTGAGCGTGGCTCCCCCACATGTTCGTCCCTGTGTTCCAACGCTTGTAGCCTTTATAAAAAAAAAAAAAAATCTATCCGGTTGATTTGAGGTAATGTGCCAGTAGAAATCTTGAGAAGAATTGTAAGTGAATAAGAATCTAATCTAAGCAAACGGGAAGGAATACAAAATCTAATTTAAATATAGTAAGAATGTGGAAAAAAATCTAAGCTATGAGAGAGAAAAAATAAGCATATAAAAATCTAATTTAAATAAAATGAAAAAAATTGAATAGGTTGAAAATATGAACTAATTAATTTTTTTACGTAGAGTGTTTGTATGTTTATTAATAAAACGGGTTAAACGTCAGTCATGTAAAATGAGAGTATATTTGTGTTGAGATAGTAACTTCACCGTAAAAAAAAAAAAAATTTGAGTAGATAAAAAATTTTCTAAAATTGAAAATGAGAAAATAGAAACCAACTCCTAGTACACCTCTAACATAGCTTGTTTATATTTGATAAAAAACAAAAAGTTAGGTAGAGTTTGAGAATGAGAAAATAGAAGTATGCTACTAACAACGAAAACTTTTAAAATTTAAAAATCTAATTAGTTTAGCTTGCAAATATAGAGCAATTAGGATGAAATCTAAGTATTGAATAAAGAGGGAACATGTATTTCATAGTGTAAAATAAGTTTCACTTATTGCCAATATATTTTTTTAGAATTTAAATAGTATACTAAAACAAATATGGATAAGTTTCTTTTTAAAATTTTTTTGTATTCATTGATGAAAAAAAAGGGTCTTTGATGCTACATTGCCACCTGCAATTTGATTAATACTTAACTAACCATCTCAAGTACCTTTCTTGTATTAAATGCAAGCATTTTTTAGGAAATAATGCTAGCTTGCTTACCAAAATTCCACTAAAGTCCCTAACTTTTGTTTGGAAAAAATAATCCAGTCCTTTTCTCCAGCAATATCAGAGTCTTTCTCACTGCCATATTTGACATTAAAGAAAATTTCAAAATCCCAGATAATATTTTTTCCTAAAAAGAAAATCCAACATAATTTACAGGCTCTTAGTTCTTAATTTGATTTTATAGTTTTTTTTTCTACTTTTTAAATTGGGTGATATATTATTAGATTTATTTAAAAATTCATATCTCCAAGTATTTTATTTTTTTAATAAAATTAACAAATCACATTATTTATATTATTTATCACGTGTAAAACTAAATTTAAACACCTAACCACTATGCTATGTGAGACTCCCATACTTTACCATTGGACTGTTTTGATAAAAAAAAGATTGGATAATATATTTATTATTAAGAACTATATCATATACTTTTATGATTTTTATTCAATATAATTAATTGATATACTTAAAAGTACTCTCCAATAAATTTAAAAATTATATGCTTCAGAGATTTAAATAAATTTTAGTATAATGTAAAAACCAAAACAAAATTATAAATAATTACCATCATGATCTATTGATACTGGGTCCTTGAAATAAGATAGGGTGTTTGTTTAAAAGATTATTCAAACCCCAAAACATACACAAAATGATCGTATATGTGTTCTGGTGTAAGTATCTGCCGTTTGTTCCATTTTTGTAAAAAAAAAATGATAAATGATTTTTTTACGCTAAATATAATTATTTAAATACCAGGGGCTAATCTAAAAAATGTTTGAATTTTTTTAAAAAATACAACTAAAAGTGACATTGAAGGACTTCATTATAATTTTAAAATATAAAGGGCCTTTTCGAATATTGTCAAATCTCTTTTTTTTAAACCTCTCAAAGGTTCTCTTCCACCCTTTTCAGATTCCGAGTTCGGTCACCGCTCACCGGTGAGCTTACCGACGACGACGACGACGAGCTTTCACTCCTTCACTGAGGTATTGCTTCCACGCTAATGGCGTCTTTTGGAAACCCTAGGGTTTCGATTTGTTCCCTTTTTTTAATGAAGAAATGCTTTGGTTTCATCGAAACTCTGAATATAGTATGAATTTGTTTATAAAAAATTCGGGTTTCACGTGGTTCCCAACAAAGCTTTGATCCCATCTTGCATCTTGCTTTCGATTTGTATAAGAATCGATGGTTTGCTTTTGTTTTTGATCTGCCTTTCTGTTTTGAAGCCTTTTGAGGCTTCCCCTCGTCGGATCCGGGCTGCTTTTCTGGGAGGTAATAGGGATTTGAGATTTTTTTCTTTTTTTCTTTTCCTTGATGATTTCCCTATTTTTTTGGATTGTGATTTGGTTCTAAAATTTGTATATTTGGATCTTTATTTTGGGGGTTTATAAGTTTGGGGAACAATGTGAGATTAAGTGGATCTGTGAAAAAGAGAAAGTTGATTTTTTTTTTTTTTTCTCTATTTTTGTTTGCATTTTTCACTAAGATTTCTTTTTCGAATGTTGGTTTTCTTCAGTTCAGTGTTTGGCTTAAATCTCGTGCTCTGGTTTTATTAGCGATTATTTTGCTTGATTTACTTGTTGTATTGAAGTTTAAATCTGTGCATGTTTTTTTACTGTTATTTATGTTAAAAATTGCGTTCCTTTAGTTTTTGGTGAGAACTAAACCACTTTTTGAGTGTTTGGTTTAGTCACTCTCTTAGTACTTGATTGTTGCTTCATATACTTTCTTTCCTGATGTTTGGTCGGATGAAAGGCGGCGAGTTTGTTTACTTTATATGAGAAATAGATGCTTCGTTTAGTGGTCAATGGATGAGTGTGATTCTTAGATTTGTAGAGAATCTAGAGATGGAAGAAAGGACTGAGTCCTTGCTCTCTAAAGTTGAGATTTTTAGGAGTTCAGTAACTTCAGTTTTTTTGTTGGCAAAATTTAAGGTGATGGTGAATAAATGGGATAAATGAGGTGGTGACTGCTCTGGTGATGGGGAAGGTGACTCTTGAGTCAACCGAAGAAGAAAACTTGAGATTAAGAAGAGATAAGGAGTGTGTTTTAGATTTTAGGGTTAACTTTTTTTTTTACTTAAACCCTTATAAAGTTAAAGTTGAAAAGTTACCTCTTTCTTTTCTCTTTATATATATATATATCTAAACCTATAATAAAGTAAAATTGACAAGAAAATGCTTGTACAAATTACAATTGTATGATAATTACTTGTGCTTTATGTGTAATCTATCCTTATCGAATCTTATTGAAAGAGTTGGGTATGTTCAAGCTTGGCTTGCTTATAATCAAACAAGCTTGACTGAGATCAGACACGAGTTGGATGTGGGCTCAAGATGAACAACTTGGGTCCTTAGACAGTCCTGAATATTTGCCATGTTCTATAGGTCAGAAATCAGTAATAATTATTTTTATGTTTGATTTTCTGCTCTTCACATTGGTCCATATGCTAAGGCTGGCCCAGCTTGTGATTCCTTCTGTACCTTCTGTTTTTCAAAATCTTATAAATGCATTTAATTGTTCTGTCGGGCTAAAATTATAGCTGTATCCTGACGCTGAAGCCCTCATGGACCTGAAATAGAACATGTGATTATTTTTATAATACCTCCAACGCTTAGAAGTATCAAGGACCCTCATGATCTTTATTATATTTGAATACAGCATGGTACCATTTGTTGTAAGTATGTCCTCAATGAAGGGCATGAAAAAAAATATATGCCTGTATCTTTGTTTTGTTTTATGTTGCGTGTGATACACAGTGTCCTGCTTTGATTCTTCCAAAGTGTTTTTCTCTCTAGACCAGAGTCTTGTGTTCCCCTAGAAAAAAATGGAAGATCCCTCAGATTAGTTTTAACTGTTATGATTCTCTCAAAGTTCTAACTTGGCCTTGTGCACTTCTATTTGTTGGTCCCTACTTTGGCTTTATGGATTCACTATAGACTTTCTTAATTATGTATATGTGAATGATTGAATTTCTTTATTGATAATTTGTGGGTGCTTTAACTAAGTTTCTGAAAATGAATTTACTGTCTTCAGTGTGAAAATATTTGAGTTGTCTTAAACTAGAAGATCGAGTTTCTTTCTAGAACTGTTCATCAATATTCGCGCAATTTGAACTATTAGCATGTGCATAAAGCTATTTCTTTGTTTTTTTTTTCTTTATCAGAACATTTGATTTATGCCATGTCGGATCTTTACACTCCTCTCCGCCCCAAAAGAAAGAAGGTGTTGGTTGATTACCTGGTCCAGTTTCGATGGATAGTTGTTATCTTTGTTGTCCTTCCCATCTCATTCACTGTATACTTATTGTTATATCTTGGCGACATGAGATCTGAAATGAAATCATTCAAGCGTCGCCAAAAGGAACATGATGAGAATGTCAAGAAGGTTGTTAATCGTCTTAAACAAAGGAACCCAAAGAAAGATGGACTTGTTTGCACTGCAAGGAAACCATATATTGCCGTTGGCATGCGCAATGTTGATTACAAGCGTGCTAGACATTTTGAGGTTGATCTTGCGGCATTCAGAAATATTCTTGAGATTGACAAAGAGAGAATGATTGCGAAGGTTGAGCCTCTTGTTAATATGGGCCAGATCAGCAGGGCAACAGTGCCAATGAATCTCTCCTTAGCTGTTGTTGCAGAACTCGATGATCTCACAGTTGGTGGTCTCATCAATGGCTATGGAATCGAAGGAAGCTCGCATATTTATGGCCTTTTTGCAGACACTGTGGTCGCATTGGAACTCGTGCTTGCAGATGGTCGTGTTGTTAGAGCTACAAAGGATAATGAATATTCTGATCTTTTCTATGCTGTGCCCTGGTCACAAGGAACCATTGGGCTTCTAGTTTCTGCGGAGATCAAGCTTATACCAATCAAGGAGTACATGAAGTTGACTTACAAGCCGGTGAGGGGAAACTTGAAGGAGCTTGCACAGGCGTATGCTGATTCTTTCGCACCTAGAGATGGTGACCCAGCGAAAATTCCTGATTTCGTTGAAGCAATGATCTATACTCCGACTGAGGGGGTGATGATGACCGGGAAATATGCTTCCAAGGAGGAAGCCAAGCAAAAGGGTAATGTCATCAATGAAGTTGGATGGTGGTTTAAAACCTGGTTTTACCAGCATTGCCAGACTGCACTTACAAGGGGTGAGTTCGTGGAATACATTCCCACACGGCAATACTACCACAGGCACACAAGGTCCATGTACTGGGAAGGTAAGCTCATTCTGCCATTCGGTGACCAGTGGTGGTTCCGGTGGACCATGGGGTGGTTGATGCCTCCGAAGGTCTCACTGCTCAAGGCCACTCAGGGTGAAGGTATCCGAAACTATTACCATGATATGCATGTGATTCAGGATTTGTTGGTTCCTCTTTACAAAGTCGGCGATTCACTCGAGTTTGTTCATAGGGAAATGGAGGTACGCCGTCTTCCGTGTCTTGAAATACCTGCTTTCCATGATGTTGATGGTGATTAAGTTTTTCATTTGTTCTTGTCCTCTTCAGGTGTACCCCATCTGGCTTTGCCCGCATCGCCTCTACAAGCTCCCTGTGAAAACAATGATTTACCCAGAGCCAGGATTCGAACTACACCGTCGCCAAGGTGACACAAACAATGCTCAAATGTTCACTGACATTGGGGTGTACTATGCCCCAGGCCCTGTCTTGAGGGGCGAAGAATTCAATGGCTCTGAAGCCGTTCGTCGGCTTGAGGAGTTCTTGATCCAAAACCATGGGTTCCAGCCACAGTACGCTGTCTCTGAACTCACTGAAAAGAACTTCTGGCGAATGTTCGACGGAGAACTCTACGACAATTGCCGCCACAAGTACGGTGCCGTTGGTACATTCATGAGTGTGTACTATAAGTCAAAGAAAGGAAAGAAGACTGAGAAGGAGGTGCAAGAGGCCGAGCAGGCGATAGCGGAACAAGCCTATGCAGAAGATAACTAGTTGACCGGAGAGATCGCCGGAGGAGAGCATGGTTGAAGTCTTCATCCTAGTTTTAGTTCTTGTTAGTGGTTTTTAAATCTCTTTGCTAGTTGTGGAGATTGAGGATGTGCTTGATGTCTATTGAATGTTTTATGTTTCCTAAATTTGTTCTGTCAACTTGACTGTAACTCTCTCTGGATGCTTGTTTGTGCTAATTTCATCTTATCTGGTTGTGTTTAGGTCTTTTTGCAAATATATCTCTGTAAATGTTTATAATTGTGCATATTTCTTAATCGTAGTCGTGTCTCAGGCCTCTTAAAAAAATTGATGGTTTACATCCGTAGTTATATATGTAAATCAGTGTTGTTAAGTACATGTTTAAATATGTGAAACTGAAATACAGCACAGCATAATTTTTTCCCCATTTGTTTTTATTTTTACAAATAATGAAAGAATATATCATAAAAAAACAAATAATTAAGTACAACATGATTTTATAAGTAATTTATATAAAAAATTTATAGGCCAAACATTTTATACACAAAAAAACAAAAACAAAAAAATAAAAACAAAAACTCTTATGGATTTTGTGTTGTCCATATAATTATAATTCAACCTCTTCTTTTGGATTTAGTGTTATCCGTATAATTGTAATTCAACCTCTTATATTGTGTTGTATTATTTGTGTGGTTATCACATGCGATTTAAACCAAACTCATGCAATATAAAAACATAAATGTATTAAGATATTAACATATTATTAAGGTATTAACACTACATTTCTGTTCTAATTTTCGATAAATGATGTGCTTGTCATTTTATTTATAAGTATATATATAGAGGACTAATAATTTGGAAACATCTTTAGATTTGAAACTTATAAAAATCTACAATAATAGCTGTTGGTTGGTAATCATTTTATGTAATCATCATACAAAACATGTTTTACAGTATTAATAATTAATAATAAAAATATACAGTACTTAAATGGCTACAAGTAAAACGTCCTTAAAAAACAATAATATAGGAGTCCTAGATTACCATATCTCTTTCACAGCTAATATATAGTATATACATTAGATAGAACCCCATGCATCACTTTCACAGCTAACCGTTTGGACTCATCACTTAACCTTTTGTGCTGACGTGGCTGTCCCTAATTAGCTCAGCACGTGCGCGTTCGCTCCCCTCGGCTTTCCACGCTGGTGCGCAGGCGGATCTCCCGCCATCCACGAGTCCCAAAGTCCACGTGTCTCACTCCCATGCCATCCAACTCAGCACAAAATCCCATTTATCTCCACCGTTCATAAACTTCACTCCAACCTTCTCTCAATCCTCACCATTCATTCTTTGAAAGCTCTCTCTCTCCTCGTGCCTATAAATACACACACATCAACCATGGCGAAAAGGGAGTGGGTGGTGGTCTTGCTCACGGGTTCACTGAAAACCCTAACGAGGGTTCGTAAAATGGTGAGTGTCCTTCGATCTGTGCCTTCTTCTCAATAATCTTTGTTGATTTCTAGCTCTGATTGTGATTTGGGGGTTTGAATCTGAGCATTGAGCATTTAATTGATTGAGGGTTTTTGGGATTTTTGTAGGAGTTTGGTACTGTGAATGCAAGGATCATCGTGGTCACGGATTTCATCGCTGTTCCTGTTCGTGTGGTTCTCGCTGCTGTGAGTGATCTTGGGCCTATCGTCTCCGATGATGATGTTGATGATGCGCTCGTTGTCACTCAAGCCTGTGTTCACCGTGAGCCTTTTTGGATCTTTCGGATTAATTTTTTTCTTTTATTGGTCACTAAGTTTTGAATTTATTATTTTTTATTTCTGGTTACTAAGTTTTAATTTTTATCATAAAAATTACTTAAGTTTGTTTTTATTTCACCGGAAAAAAACATAGTTAGCACAGCTCACCATGTCCTCAACCTGAGATGGAGCCTCCATGTCAACCAGTCTGTCCATGTCAGCAAAATTGGTAAGCGTTTTGATACTAAATGAAAACTTAGTGACCCAAATGAAATGACAAAATATATTTCCATAACAAATTTAAGTGTGAAATATTATTTAACAACTTATATTATTTCATTTCGGTCACTAAATTTTCATTTAGTATCAAAACGGTTACCAACTCTGCTGACTGTTGATGTGTATAAGTCTGCTGACGTAGACAGAATGACTGACGTGGAGGCTCCATCTCAGACTGAGGACGTGGCTGTATTTTTTCCAGCATCCACATAAGTAGCATGGATATGGTCACTCGCTGGTAATCTTCCGGTGAAACGAAATCAAACTTGAGTAACCTTTACAATGCAAATTAAAACTTGGCAACCTGAAAGAAATAAATTCAAAACTTAGTGCCCTATAAAAAAAAAAAAAATTAATCCTTCATCTCATCTGTGTTCTTCCTTGTTTCTTTTTTTTCCCCTAAATTTGTTTGATTATTAATGAATGGAATTCTTGTGGTTTATCTCACTTTAGAATGGAAAAATAATTGGATAATTTTAGGAAATAATCCAATGTTATTATTTGACTATTTAAATAAAAAAAGGCATTTTAATTGTATATTTAAATTATATATATAGCATGTCATCTAGGAAATCTCTCGATTTGACATCACACGATGTATCAATTTATATACAATATTAAATAGTATTAAAAATTGTTAAAACATAGTAAAATTGTTAAGTCATGATCAAACAACTACAATCAAACCTATTTAGATTTTTAAAAAACAAGTACGTACTTAAAAAACGTTTGAATTTTTTAGATATATGCACTTTATGATTTTTTTTTAAATGTTTTTTTAAAACCTCTAATTAGAGAGGGGTTTTTTCTTATTGTAGATTAAATGATGTATAATAAATTTTATGTTTTTCAAAATGTAGTTTTTTTTAAAAAAACTTTCAATTTTTTAGTTGGGAAAGAAATAAAATATTATTATTATTATTATTATTATTATTATTATTATTATTATTTTATATATATATATATATATATATATAGGGTAACCCAAAAATAAATATTCAATGAGATAGACGAGCCCTTTAAAATGAGTGGTTTGAGGACAAGCATTCAAATTTATTTTATTTTATTTTTTAATTAATTTGGCCTCTACCTTGAAGAATTGATCACAACAATATTCAATATGCAATAATGTTGTATTTCATGTCACTGAAATCATACTCCAAATGCATAATGTATATCCATTGATTCATAGTGAACTACGCATGGTAATCTTATTATTGTATTTAGTATACCTCACTCTTGTTTGGCAGAAACTCCTTGAATGTTTGGAGAAAGTACAAGATAGGATTGAAACTAAATTGGTATCCTTACAGGTGGGAAGCTGCCGGTTGAGTCTTCGTCAAAGGATATTGTTGTCTCAATATCAAAAACACCAGAGCTCATTAGAAATCAATGGCTTGAAGAAATCGGTCGAGTGTCGAAACCCGGTGGGAAAATTCTCATCCAGGCTTACTTCCCAATTAATGACAAATTTTCCGAGGTAATGATAAAGCAATGCTGTTTGTTTGCTGCAAACTTATTCAGATGATTGCTCAATAGTCAGTGTAACTGCAGTTGAAATCACAACTAGAGCGGGCAGCAACCATGGCAGGATTTCTGGAGTTTCAAGCTTTGCATGATGCAAAAGATTTCTTTTCAGTAGAAGGTTACCGATCCTTCACGGTGCGAATTTTTTGAATGTATCTAATTGAATTGTATTCTTTGAGGACACATAGTTTCTCATACTTTTGCTGCATTTGCAGATCAAGTGTGAGAAGGCTGCTTGGAATGTCGGGGCATCATTCGACATCAAGAAAGCATTTACTGGTAAGATTCAAATTGACGAGGAATTGGATTTCATTGATGAAGATAGTCTGCTGACAGAGGAAGACCTGAAGAAACCTCAGTTACCACCTGGTGAGATTTAAGAACAGTAATAGCTTGTTGTAATGATCATCATTCTGTACTGTTGTGGCAATGTTCTTAATGCTTTGGAGTATTCAATGTAGTCGGAGATTGTGAAGTTGGGAGCACAAGGAAAGCATGCAAGAACTGCACTTGTGGTAGGGCTGAGGCCGAGAACAAAGTGGAGAAGTTGGGGCTAACTGCAGAGCAGATAAATAATCCCCAATCAGCATGTGGCAATGTGAGTTTCTCAATCTTCGAATCACACTGATAACTCTGACAGATAATCAAACAAACCATAATTCAATTCAAAACTCCATAACAGTGTGGCCTTGGTGATGCATTCCGGTGTGGGAGTTGCCTTTACAAAGGCCTTTCTCCATTCAAGCTTGGCGAAAAGGTATCACATCATTTTCGAGCATTTCTCCTCAATTGAATGTGAGTTGGATGACTTAATATGAATTATCAACTGCAGGTTTCTCTGGGAGGGGATTTCCTTGTAGCTGAAATTTGAGAGATGTTGGAATCCTTGTTTATTTTTTTGTTTGTCGGCGCGGATGATATTACAAAAACAAACTCACTTTTATATATCAATGAGCAGCAATGTTTTACATATGTTCATTTGCTAGGCTTGTTGTGATAGCAGAACTAACAATCCCTGTGGACCGACCAAAATCTCATTCAGAAAACTCACAAGGCCAAACCAAACCACAGGAGTAACATCGACACCACCGAGGGGAGGTATCAATTTCCTTGTGATTCTGAGAAATGGTTCTGTGGGTGCATACGCCAAAACATACGGGAATTTTCCAACAGGCAGCTTCGGGTACCATGACATAACTATTCTGAGAATGAATAGGAATCCAAATGCCGATAAGAAAGGGCCGGTAATACCAATTGCCACTTTTGCTGTTGCAGGGTCCAGGTCTGCTAGTACTAGTCTTTGAGTGAAATCAGAAGCAGCATCGAGAGAGAACTTCGGCAAATAAGTTGTTGTGAGGGTTTGCACTGATTCGAAGTCTAAAATTTTCCCGGGGTTAGGTGTTGCTGAAAGAGCAGAAGGGTTGACACCAAGAGAACATTGCACTCCAGCTTTGTATGTCAAGTGCCATCGCCGTTTAAAACCGGTTTGGGGAGTGATGAACCTCTGTTGAGCATGTTATGTTAGTAAATACTACATAAGAAAGAGAGTATTTCAGGTGAAATTTCCTAATAGCCCTTATGGTCTAAGACTGAAGCCCAGAATCAGCAGTGCAGGGAATAGCACAGGTTTACTTTACATAAAAGAAACAGGAAGAAAGTGCAAATGCCTTGCAATGCAGAGTCCAAAATCTACTACTATCTAGAACTATTAGTTAGTTTAATATGTCAATTACAATGTGTTAGTCTATTTTAACTAGTGACACTGTACATGACAGCACCCAAGAACTTAAAACTCATAGGATGAGAAACTTAGACTTATATATTCAAGCCCAAAATTACTATGATGTTTAAGTATTAAGTAGTCTAATGTATTTACTGCAATGCACTCTTTACCAACTTTTTGGCTCTTTTGTTGATGTAGGGAAGGAGAAAAGGGTTGATAGCAAAACAAAGAAGAAGATCAGCAATAAATTTGCAAGAGTAATGCTTTTCTTAATGGATCTCAATTGTAATGTTTGGCAATGAGAGAAGTATAGGATTGCTCAATTTATAAACAACATGGTTTTGAGTTTGATCAGTAATACAGTTGAATTTTGGCTCAGTCAATTCACTATTGGAAACAACTTTTGATTGAACCACAATTTCAACATGAGGCATTGAAATACAAAATTTCTTCTCTGCAAACACCAACACATGAAGCAATGGGTGGCGATAAATTCCAGTCATAAAAAACTTGAGCTCGCTTTTGAGAAAACATCAGGTTAATGGCTCATTTGGTGAAGAGTAAGCATAATTAGTTTCTTTTCAGACAAATAATATATTTGGTGTGGCCACAGTAAGAGAGAAAGATGTGAAAAGTAGAATATCATGAATATATCTAGATCGAATTAAAGATTGCATTATCTTCTTAATTCATTTAAAATTTAGATGCATTCAATCTTTTCATGTACAACACTTAAACATAAACCATTTTAAGGCAATAATGCCATGTCTTCCGAAGCTAGTGGCTCTAAACCAATTTGTCAACACTGGAGATTCACAATCACAAATATATAGAACTTAATCTAAATAGCATCAATTTTCCTTATTTATTTCATCTACAAGATTCGAATTACTTCAAATTCTTTATTATGGTTAGAGGGCTAAAGATTTAATGAGGAAGCCATAACCATTTCGTACTTTTGATCCACTCCATGGTACATGTTTATGTCAATTAAAAACCCTTGGAATTCTCTTCATTTCTTCCCCAACTTCAAAATTAAAACCCATAATATGTAAGTTTAAAAATCTAAGTACAAGGCTTTTATAAATTTTCCATCATCTCAAAACCACCTTCCTATAAAACAACTTTCAAGATACTTAGAGATCACGCTTCATCAACTAAACAAGAAATGTTTCCCAAAATCCATTTCTTTGCAGTACATAGGACCTCTTACAACAATCAAAATTTTAGCTAAGAGGATGCATCAAATTTTGTACTGTCGATCTACTTAACTACCATCTTTTCCGCCCTCTAAACCCATCATGATTCTGAATTAAACTCTAGGACATGATACAACAAAAAGATAAGTATATTAAGGACCATTGCTTCCACGAATTTTCCATCATATCAAGACAATGTTGAAGATGCCTAAACACGAAATCATTGTACCAAAATCTGTTTCTTTGCAGGACATTGCATGTCTAACAGCCGTAAGAGATTTGATCACGAGAATGCACACACTTCATTCTATTGATCTAACCCTTAACCATTTTTATGATGTTAATGCCAACTAAACCCATAGGTCCTTTTCTCGTCATTTCTTTTTCAACATCAGAATCAAACCTTGGAAGTCTTGTTATTGTTTTGTACTAGTTCTTTATGTAAAAGACTTTAACTAGTTATGATATTTAACTTGTGTTATTATATGATTTTGATTGTATTCAAAATTTGATTTACAAGATTTTATTTGCCCCCCTTATAAAAAATGTCTAGCTCCGCCACTACTTGGAACACCAGATAAAACCCAAAAAGCTACATGTATTAAGCACCATTGCTTCAACTGAAAACTACCTCAGTAATACCTAATGATGCTTCATCAACTACACAAGAAAACAATGTCCTGAAAACCATTTCTTTGAGAGATTTAGTTAGGAAGATGCAACCAATTGGTACCATTAATGTACTACCCTACCATCTTCATGCTCCCTAAACCAATCCCACTTCCCTTCATTTCTTCTCCAACTTCAAAATTATACCCTAGAATCCATAAAATAGAAGCTAAGAACATTCAAATAACATTGCTTCTATAAATTTACCATAATCTCAAAGCTACCTTTCTATAACAACTAAACAAGAGACACCTGCCTCAAAGAACATTTCTTTGCAAGACAACGGAACCCTCACAACCATTAGAGATTTAGTAGGTAGATGCACACACTTTGTGCTACTAAACTTGTCTTCATTTCTTCTTCAACTTCAAAATTGAACTAGTATAAAACACCATTAATTCTACAAAATTTCAATAATCTCAAAAGTAGCACCCTACAAAACCATTCCTTCAAAAGACATTGAAACTCTTCCCACCATTAAAGGCACAACCTTTTCAGTAGAACCAGGGCACTAGTAACCAGTAAGCACTTCAAATAACATTAAAAGAATGGAATAACCCAAAGATTGAGCATTAAAACTAGATCAAATTAGCAACAATTTCCAAAGCTAAAGCAACAACAAATGTAAGCACAACGACATGAAAACATAAAAATCAAGTAGGAAATTTGAGATATTTGAAAGAAAGGATAACGGAGGAGCTCACAGAGGTGCCATTGAGATGAAGAGGGTGGAAGATGGGGAGGGAGGAGCAAGAGAACGCCATGGATGGCCAAGTCTCCGGCGAGGAGAAGAGAACGAGTGGTGTAGGGTTTCGGTTGCTTCTCATGTGATCCGTATTACCGCCTTACTAACGGGTCGGATCCAAACCCTATACCCGATCCAATAACACAAAATGCTCTTTTTAAAAATAAAATAAAATAAATAATAATAACAATAATAGATATACATTAAAATCACTCATTTTAAAATGCGCTGTATTTTTTATGTTAAACATATATGGTGCAATAGAAACAAGTGAGGTTGATTGATCTATGTTTTTCTTCGGTGGCAAATTCTAATTCTATTAAATTCGAAATTTCTGGTTTTCAGTGAATATAACTATGCATTGTAAAAATTGAGGATGCTTTCGGGTTGTGCAATTGTGATTCAAGAAAAAGAAGATGAATAAATGTGGACAAGTCATGTTAGGTGTGTGTTAAGATAAAGAGTTAATACTTCATATCATTTGTGGCTTCGTCTATGTGTGAGTTGAGATTTGAATTTATTTCATCTATAAAAACACTTACACCCTATGGATGAGATTTTTGTGTCAATAAACCAAGAAATTATTGGTTAAATTTGAAACTTTTCTTTCATTATTAAGTATGAGTTATTCAACATGTCAAATCAAGTTTAGACAAAAAAGGTGAATGGGACAAATTGATAAATATATAGATGAAGAAAATAATATGTTAAATAAGATTCACTCGGAGTTGAAGGAATTACCAAGTCTGTGGAAATAAAAAGCCATTTAAGGAAAAGTTGCAAGTTTAAACTAATAAACCGGAAGAGATCCAAATATGATTTGTTTGATAATGAATCTTTATCAAATAATTTCTTCTGAAAGCATCACAGAAGGCAATTTGTAAGGAGGTGGACTTGCAGTGTTGTAAGTGTAGCTAGTGTAATGCTCATTAAGCTTCTCACATCTGTCTCAAAAATATATTAAAATGTAACAATTTTATCATAATACTCATAATTTTTTTAATTAAATTACTCATCTTAAAACAAAGTGTAAAAAATCCAATGGTGAACTATATGAACTTACCTAATACATTTCATTTAAGTTTTCTCCATTGACCATTCATCATAAGAGGATGAGGGAGTTTTTGTCTGGGAATTCCTATGTGAGAGTATGATCAATCAGTGGTTTTTCTATGAATTAATGAAAAAAAAAGCCACAAAGAGGTTTCAAATAATAATTATTTTTTTTGTTTTTTACAAATAGGTAACAAGACGCTTCTCATTTAAAAAACTATAGATATGTACAAGTATGAAATTAATACATCAACACTACTATGACCTCACATCCTGTGAAATTTGAGATTTGATCTCAAATACTCTCAGTAACAAAGACCCTATGCAAAAGACATGATATTAATAGGGCAAGAGGTAGTTGATATGTTTCAAACAAACCAAGGTGGTAATTAGTAAATAAGTGGTTTACTATGAAATTTAAAATTACCAAGGGGTAACTAGCAAATAAAGGGATTTACTATGAAATTTAAAATTATCAAGGGGTAATTAGCAAATAAGTCAAAAGAAAACAATGAAGAAGAAGAGGACCGACACCGGACGAAAACATCGTTTTTTTTCATCTTGTTTTCACCTTTCCCGCATCTCAAGCAAACCCCCAAAACCCTCAACTCCTCGATCCCTTCCCCTTCTCCGTTCATTCTCCGATGGATGAAGAGGCTCCCGAGGTGTTCACTTCTCCATATTTTTCATAATCTTCATGATCTTTTTATTGGTTGTTTTTCATTTCAATTCGGTAAAGAATTCAAGATCAAGTCTTTTCTGTTTACCTTCTTGTTTTTGAATTTGATATGGTGGTGTTGTGTGATGGAACTCAGCTTTTGATTGGATTTGAATTTTAGTTAATATTTGTGATTTGAAGTATATGAATCAAACTCATGCATGCACTTTTTTTTAATGGAATTGAGTAAAAATTGTGAGAATAATTAGATTTATTTACATTTGAAATTCAAGATTGTGCCTTTTCTGTTTGCCTTCCTTTCTTTGATGCTGATATGTTGGTCTTGTGCTCTGAAAGTAAAATTTGAATTGGTTGTTAGTGGATATGGACTTATTTGGAGTGAAAAAATGGTGAGGATTTGAATTTGTGGTAGTAGTTTTGACTTGTCTTAGATGCCTGATTGAATGCAGGAAGAGCATTGTAATAAATCTGTGATAGAGGATTTTGAGACAGCTTGCTGGGGATGTGGTTTACGCCTTCATCTTGCATCTTATGCACCGGTCTTCAAGTGTGGATGGTGTGGAGCAATAACGGATCAAAACCAATCTGTGAGAAAGCCTGATAGTGTTTGCTTTTCCTGGTGGAGGTGTTTGCGGGATGGGTTCTTTGTTGGTCTTCTTTTTCTCTTTATAATCTTTGTGATATGTGAGTTGTGAAACTGGTCTCTGCCTTGGCTTTTTTTTTTTTTTAATTTGCATTTACTAATTGTAATTGGGGATGCTGCTAACTGTAGTTTCTTTTTTTTTTCACATCCATAAATGTTATCAAAATTGTTTTCCCCAGCTGTTTATAATTATAATGCATGCTACTGTTTTACAATTGCAGGTGCTGGTGTTTGGGCAGTATACCCAGTTATCTTTTCAGTTAGCTACTTTTGTGGTGTATTCCATTGCACACTAACAGCTATATTGTCTATTATCACCATTTTGAGCTTCTACTTGGCGGCATTCCGGCCAGCTGGTACACAAGCAAATGTCCAATGGGGTAGCTATCCAGTTGTTGGAAAGGGTAGTCTTGAAAACTACACCTTTTGCTTGTATTGTGGCAGGCCAAAATCTCCGAGATCACACCACTGTCGTTCTTGCAAAATTTGTGTATTAGACATGGATCATCATTGTCCATTTGTAAGTTCATCACTCCACGAGTGTGCTTTTTTTCTGGCATTTGGGATTTGTCTTTTTCTTGTTCATATTATTTATTTTTATTGACATGAACTTTGGTATTAGGATGACTTATTCCATATCACTAGTGGATACGAAGCTTTTGTGATGCTAATGCTTTTATTGATACAGATTGAAAACCTAAATTCCAATTCTGTCTTTTTATGATTTGATGCATTGATTTTGTAGGAAGTGCATTCAACCCTATTTTTTTCCCCCATCATCCACTTAGATCAAGGATGTACTTGATAAACTCTGCAGGTTTTTGAGGACTTATAAAGATAGATGGTACAAAAATTGAACAGAAGGATAAGGTCAAATTTGAAACCACCTGTTTGTTTAGTTAAGAGAGGTTGGCCTTGGCGCAATTTAAAGTTGTTCTGTCCCTACTAAGTGTCTTAGGATCTAAGTGAGAAGCTAATCTCTTCAAAACTGGGGTATTGACTTAGGCAATGCAGAAAGGTACAAGTATAGTTTGAGAGCTGTTGTAATTGGAATTAGGCAATAAAACTTGGCCTCAAATAGTCAAAGAATCTCATAATGGTCTTACATTATTGAAGTCCTCATGGAAATTTGACTTCTTTTGATTGAATAGGACTTGCTACTGCAATTATTGGGATTGAGCACTTCTCCATTTTCCCAAGTAAATGTAAACATTTTTGTATTTAAATTTGAAAAGTTTTAGGATTTACGTCACGATTGGTTGAGTTTACTGTAATCTTAATGTGATTATGATCTGACAAGCACTTGATTTAAATTCTGTTGTTGCTTAACTCTGTAAGAGTGTAGTAGTTGTATGTCACTCTGTTAATATTATATTGTAAATACTTTTTGTGTTGGCTAGATAAGTTCTTCTTTGTAGTGCTAAATTTTGTAGTTGTTAAGTTTGGCAAAATTGTTGTTCACACAACTTTTGTGCTAGGCGGGCTGATTTATTTTGTTTCTAATTTCTTTCTAGGGCCATAATCATAATTGGAAACCTCTCTTATCCTGATAACAAGCTAGCTGGAGTTTTCCTTATCTTTTTTGAGAAAAATGGATAATTTTCTGATTATCGTATTGGTTGAATGATCTCATTTTATTATCTAAGTTCTTTATTTTTTTTATTTTTTATTTTTTGCATTATTAGGAAAGAGTTCAAAAGGCCTTGATAGTTTATGATGAAATGGTTAAAAGAAGTGCCCTGTTTAGATGATCCAGCCTCAACAAGGCTTAATCATGAAGAGACTGAGCCTTGTCATGTTAGTTGTGCAGTGAGAATTTTTAGAATGGGTGTTCTTAAATCCTTAGCCAGTCATATAAGTTCTTGTGCATCCATATCTCAGTTGCTGAGTGATACATTGATAACTCATATCTCTGTGAACTTTGCCTTAGTTGTCTTGCTCATGAAGCATAGTTTATATTGTCATTTGTTTATATGTTAACCATGTCTAAGATTGTGAATGCCTTGGATTTATTCATGCATCTATAAGCGCAAGAAACTTGTTTAATAAATCTAATAGAGAAGAATTTAATAGTTAATGTTTCCATAAGATTATAGTGAAAATATTCCACATGTTCTATTTCTTTGCAGATAGGCAACTGTGTTGGAGCAGCAAATCACCGATCTTTCATTGCATTTCTTATATCTGTTGTAATCAGTTGCACTTATGTGGCTGCTATGTCAATCTACGCGGGTTATCATGTCTGGCCTCCTTTGGAGTACAAATATCTCACCTCGAGTAGATCAAGTAGTCTGGGTGCTATTGGGACAATGAAGCTCATCGCTGCTGCTTTAGCTGATTCTACATTGCTTTTGTCAGCAAGAGGCCTTGTTCTTATCTACCTGGCATTTGCAAGCTTGTCTGTTGAAATTGGTATCAGTGTGTTGTTGATGCAGCAGCTCGTATTCATTTACAAAGGAAACACATATATCAATAGCTTAAGCTCAGAAAATGATGGGAATGAAGAGAGGGGTTGCCATAATTTGCTTCGCTTTTTTGGTTGCCCTTATTCAGTGTTCAAGTTCCTACTAGGTTCTGCAAATGCTGTGAAGTTGCAACAAAGATTGAGCTCCAAGCTCTTGTAAAGGTACTTATTTTGAACCATCCCTTCAAAGTATAAAACATCCACTTTTGTGGTGGTTGTTTGTTATCATAATGTTTAGGTCAGGCTGGTAATGCCTTTTGGCCGTTAGCATTTAGATACACTCAGAAAATGGTTGACTCTTAGTCAAATTGACTTTCTATTCTATTAATCTTTGATCCCTTTTTTTTCAGATATCCATCTGCATATTTGTGGATTTCCAAAAAATGTACATATTCTTTAAAGAACAACACATCTGTCTGGCCATATCAGAGGCATCGTTTTGTGACACTGATTCGCATGCATGGTGATTAGAACTGCCCGGGCATTGGTTACCTTTTCTTCACATGTTTTACCTTGCCAGAGTTCTTAGCTTTACTTTACTGCCCTGAAAATTCACGCATCATGAGTTTCTACTTCTGTAGAAATTTAGATTAACCCCTCTAAAAATCACTAAACTGAGATGCTCTTACTCTTTAACTGCTGGTACATTAATTCCTCTCCAAATTTTTCTTTACGATGACACATTTGACTTCCTGCACTGTGGAAATGCATGTCACGTGGTTTCCTACTTTTCTGGAAATTTTATATTTTCTGCTATAGAGTCATAATTTAAATCGGTCGCTTTCGTTCTGTATTCTACCTTCCCTTTGCTGTAGTTATTCAGATTATTTCAGCTCTTTTGACAAACAACCAATGGTTTTTTTGTGATAATGGACAGCTATAGTTGAATCTCCGTGGTTTCTTTTCAACAGTTATATAATCACATCAAACTTTTATCATTGTTCTCATGTTGAAATGAAAGTAATGCTTCTGATCAGAAGATGAGCTAGTTCTTTCCTATGGTCAGTGAAATCTAGTTGTTGGCTGAAAATTGCTTTAATTATGTGCCATTGTAGCCATCATTAAATTCATTTTTGTTTTTTATGAATTGTTGAAAATTTTTAAAGGACATTGTGTCTTCACTCCGATTAACTATGATATGGAGCTTCACTAAAATTTCTGTTATTTCAT
The DNA here is from genome assembly GCF_009730915.1 of Dioscorea cayenensis subsp. rotundata. Classification (NCBI taxonomy): domain Eukaryota; kingdom Viridiplantae; phylum Streptophyta; class Magnoliopsida; order Dioscoreales; family Dioscoreaceae; genus Dioscorea; species Dioscorea cayenensis. Next base: position 4,117,832 of record NC_052471.1, on the reverse strand, counting down.
TCTGACATTTGTGAAGTTCCCTTTCTTTTGGCCATTGTTTATTTTGAACCTGTGCTTGTGCATGTTAGAGCACTTGCTGAAGGTGCATGGGAACACTGTTGATAGTCAATTAATTTTATATTAGGTAATTTAATCTTTAGCTATTGTATCAAGCTGGAGAGCATTATTTTATAATTTGAAATTGTTCTATCCTGAAAAAGATAACAATCATAAGTTTATAGTGTTATTGTCAAATTTGAAGCACCGTCGTCAGCTTAAAAGGGACTATACGGTCAATGACAAAATATTTGCCACATTTATTTAATTGATGATTTTTGTCTGCATCCAAATTCCCGGTGGAAAATGCTTTGGGAACTAAAAATTTTAAGGCAGAAAAAAGTAAAAATTTCATTTCCCCAACGACAAGAAAAGAATATTCTTTACAGTTAGGCCTTGAATTGCATCCTGAGGGAGGATATGGAATATCAAATTCCCTTGTTTATTTGATTTTCTTGCCTATTTTTAATCAGTTTGGTTTCATTAGAAGGACTATGGTTCTCAAAGATTCTTAATTCAGAATACATTTTAGAGCTAGAGGTCCTTGAGGATTGACAATGCCAAGGAGTCTTTGATTAATATCTACAACCTTCACCAGTCCAAGTCATATGGCTATTCTAGAATGTGCAATTGTAATTTAAAAAATATGTATGTTTTGTTTATATTAGGACTGATATGATTGACTCTAAGCAAATTAATGGGCAAACCTTCCGCCAATCACATATTAATTCTTTTTGTTTGATGATAAACTAGTTCTTCATAATAAATAAACATGCTACAGACAAAGAGGTGGTGGTGGTTCATGCACTTATCATGAGTCAGATGTCCTCCATTATAGAATAAATTAAACTAATATGAGTGATTTTTGTATAAGATAATGGATAAATCCAAAAGCAAGCATGCATCAACCTGTTGATATCATCTAGTGTTTCTTTGTCAATTTGCAAGCTACAAACAAGTGGGTAGTATCATATGCACCCATCATTGCCACTTGTCCTTTATTTTATTTATAACCATGAATGTGAGCATATGTCTTTCAGTTGATGGACTTGAGATGAATAAGCTTGAAAACCTCCAAAAGTAGTTCACTTTTAATATGATTGTGGAATGGCTGATTGTTGATTAATGACTTGAACAGAAGTTGAGCCGAAAGTGGGAGTCCAAACATCCATAGAAGTGTCATATGCAGCATTGCTGATTGTGGAGATCGGAACTAGACATAATCCCTTACTTGTCAGATCACTCTCTCCCTCAACTATCCATTGGTTCTGGGAAAAAGAACTTAAATTTAGTGTGTTTAAAGGAATTCATGATGATTAATTAAATAATGATGTGATTTGTGTTGCTAGGACCATGGTTGGAGTGAGTACTCATTTTGGATACTCTTACACTGATAAAGGCTTGACAGTGACATTTATTTTTTATTTATTTATTTTTTTTTTTTTGAAGTCTATACCAAATGTTGCTAACCTGATTTGGAGTGGCATTCACAAATAATGGGTAGGTTTGGGATTTAACTGAACATGAGAATGACTGGGAACTAAATTGGGGCATGTGGCTAGTTATGTTGACCTTAAGCTTGCCTTGTGGCTGATATGGATCCAATCCAACTGTTTGATTTGATAACACTGCCCTCGAAGAAGAATGGATTTGGGTTTGTTCGTTTTGGAAATCTATTTTGTGTCTAGAATGGATCAAGAACAGTAAGTGCAGTGAGACAATATGTATTCCACAAACTGAATGGTGGAGCAGCAGAGTGTAAAAGTAACGAATTTAGAAGGAAGATGTACCAACCGTCCTTGAATATGGAGCAAACAGTACCTGAAAAACACATGAAAAAAATAGATGTTTTAGTTCTATTAGATTTAGAACAAATTGGTTTTGAATGATCATCATAAGAAATGACGAGCACTGAGTAGATTTTCACTTACATTTACTTGGTCATGCAGAGACTTGATGTATTCAATAGTATCCAACAAGACTGAAGCAGTGTCTGTCTGAAAACACACACAAGGACTGAATTGTGTTCCTTTTCTTACCCATGGTATCTCATATCAAAGACATTGTATGATTATAACAATCATCTTGATGACTAAATTACAGTTAGTTCAAAATTGGCGTAATTGAAGGATGTGTCATAAACTAGATGATATCTCACCTTACCAAAGGGTGAAACCAGTTGTTGCAGAGTTGTAATTCTATCTCCAAGTTTCTCTTTCCTAACCTGCAACTATTTTGAATTATAACTGGGCAATTTAGTTTCTCTGGAATGGTTCAGTAATTCATTGATCCTTAAAATTTCACAAGTGATAAGAATTTCGTGTTTCATGGATGATAACTAGTCATCTGCAATATAGTGCTATAAGAGTCATGTGATACATTAGTGCACCTTACCTTGAGTGTAGAAATGGTAGAAACTGTGCGCTTCTGCTGGGAAGCAATGCTACTACTTTCTGGTGAAGGCTTCTGTGACTGAGCTTCATTAGATGACAGTAATTGGTTGTTCACTATCGACTCCAGAGACTGGGATGATGCTTCATCAGTTTGAGAAGATAACTGATGCTTACTCGAAATCAGAAATAGCTCTGATTTTATCTGTCCTTGTTTGAGGGCATGCATGGGGTTGGGTGAAGGAAACCAGTTGGCAAGATGATCATTACTCCTGCTGCTTTCACACATGAAGAAATTAGAAGATGCTTGATTTTCTAAACATATGTTTAAGTGGAGCAATAGAATGATTACTCAAAAGCAAATTAGATGGCAAATATTGTATCATACCTAATAACACGGATTTTTTTTTGACTTCACAGAAAAAGAAATGTTCAGCTAAGGAAGGATAACAAAGAGACAAGCACATATTTACTTACGGAATTTCCCGTCTCCAGTTCATGGAAAGAGCATCAAGTTCTAGAAGTGAAGAAGAGCTTGCGGTGGCAACTGGTTCATATGAAGAAAGATCTTGAGCCACAGTGGTGATATTTGAAGGTGAAGCTATCCTTTGGTTTTCTGCCATCCATTTGCTTTCATACATATCTCTCTCACCCATCTCACAATCTTCTTCCAATCATGCTCGCTATATCACTCTAATATAGCACTTGTCATTGTTTTTTTTAATCAAACTCAATTGCTTATTTTTTATGAGCTCCTATTTCCTTTTATTCGGTTTAGATGTTGGCCTGAACTGTAGCAAAGGCATCACTTGGAGTATTTCTGAAGTAGGTTCTCAGTCTTTCTTTTTACTCTTCCTGTTTCAATGATTCAAAGAAGAAAGTGAATTGCCATGCCAATGTTGACATTCTCAAAGAAGAATAGTGCCCTTACAATTTTTCCATTCTATATGAAGTATGGTAGCCATACATTCTCTTTCTCTAGATTTATCTTTCAGAATAGAGTATTATGAGAAGCTTATGTTTTCCTCTTACAATAGAAAGATCCTTTGCATGATAGCAGTAGATCTTGCTTTAAGGATCACAAGCAGACTAATGACCCAAAGAAAGCAACTAGTAAAGAAACTTTAGTGTCCAAGTATAAGCACCATGTTTTAAACCATGTCTTCCACTCCGAAAAAGTCTGTCTAATTGCCATTAATAATTTCGATATGATGCCATATTTGCATAGCCTGTGACATGCTACAACTTGTCATCTCCTCATTATGATCAATCTATGAAATAAAGTTTTATCATGGTATGCATCTATTTCAAGCATTGGCACCACAAATTTTCTTTTTAAAGACAAAAGTATGCGTAGTGGCCGACGTCTTTTTTAAGTGTTTCCTTTTCGCATTTGTGGACTGTGTTTACACACCGAAAAAAAAAAAGGCGGCATGCTCTCAAATCATGTAACCCCTTTTGTGAGCTCTTACTCTTTGTTAATCCCTTAAAGCAACATCCACTTCTCTTTCTGTTCTTGAGTGCTTGCTTTGTTTAATTCCTGACCATTGTCAAAAGATTTGTTCACTTATTCCATTTTAAAGGTTGAGACTTTTTTGACTTGTGGTGTTTCCATTCATTTTTTTTTTTTAGATTTGAATTCTTGCATGCATTCTTGAAAGCAAAATCAAAATTTATTTTGATCATAATGGATAGGAGTTATTATTACTGTGTCATTGTTGAAGATCTGTTTGTTCCCAGGGAATTAAAAAGAGGCATCAGATCTTGTCCTGGCAAAACTCTGATATCCAGTCCTTATTGTGCAAAATCTCTCTTAATAGTACTCATTCAAGTTATGTTCAGTATTGCATTTGTCATGCTTGTTGTCAACAGGGTGTCTGAATAAATGAAATGTTATTTATATTATATATGCATAGGATTTAGTTTTTGAAAGGGGGATATATATTGGTATAGGGAGTACTCAAATATTTTTTTTTAATTGATTTGAAGGACCAAATTGAACATGTTTTGGATTGGGGACCAAAGTGAATACAGATATATATATATATATATATATACATTTCATCCATATATATATATTTTGCATGTGATCATCTGCTGTTGTTTCATAATTCACTGGGATGTTTTTTTTCTTTCATGTGTATTTTTACAAATATACCCTTGCAATATGTTGGGCTTGCACAATTTTTTAGTCAAAGATTTAGTGAAATGCCACTTATCTCATGCAAACACAACTTTTAATTTTAAATTCACTCGAATATCTATATATTATTATGAGCTCGAGCCATTTACGTTGTTCAACATCCAACGCTTTTTCCTTCCCGTCGCGCTCTCTCCCTAAATTCTAACGTCACTCGCTGTTCTTGAAACTTTCTTCTTTATTTTTCATCATTTACGAGCGTCTGCAGATAATGTTTAGCATAGTATTATTATTATTATTGGCAATAACGTTTTTTTTTAATCTTAGCTAATCAAACAAATAAAAACTTTATACTTTTGAATTTAATAAGCAGGTGACGGTCTTACTTTCTAGTCCTACTCTGGCTGTTGATTTTTATAGAACTACTGAGGGCAAAACTGTCTTTTCATATAGCTTCTTCATGTATGTATATATATATATATATATATATTGGTAGTATTTCGTAGTTGTGAAATTGGATATTCAAACACAAAAGTTGAAGTTAAGGTACAAAATTGTCCAAATACTACTGGATTTCATACTTCTATTGCTAACGTTCTCTTGCAAGTTATCTACTTGAGTACTATTTTTCTTAGTTATTACTCATTAATTGTACTATTCAAAGCCATTATATATTGTTTCTACAAAATCGTTTGAAACTCACCATCCTGAGCGTTTTAATTTTGAATAATAATAGTTAGTATATAGGGGGAAAAAACTAAAATTTTAAGCTAAATTACAAAAGCACACTTAAATAGTATAAATTATTTTCCCCTTATTCTCTTAATTTAAAATAAGTTTGGATTTTTCTGCATATTTACTGCTGCCAAATTCCAAAATTACACGGATAAGGTTCTCCAAAAAAAAAATGGAGATTTTTTTTTTTTAATCTTTAAGTAATATAGTTAACAATAGAGTATTCTACCAAATTGTTGAATTATTTTTTAACTTTTTTTTTTTTACGGTCGCTTGTTTGAATCTATATTCTCTCAAATATTAGGGTATAATTATAAGGAAAATTTTTTTTTTTAAAAAAATGGTTTTTTAGTTTTATTAAAAATGTTTGTTTTTTTTTGTTTTAAAACTGTGTGGTTCTCCAAATAATAAAAACGGGAATGGTGTTAATTTATGTGGGTAAAATGGTTATTTTATTATAAAAGATATCTATGCTGGGTTTTTATATTTTAGTTTTTTTATTATAATTTTGAGAAAGAATGGATTTTATCTCTGTGAGTTAACAACAATGGTTTGTTAATAATTTTTTTCCTAGTTGAAGAAACTATATAAGTTAGAAACGAAGAAAACAAACTTCTGTGTTTTTTTTTTAACAACATATTTATTATTATTTTTTAAATTTTCTCTAATTATAATAATTACATATGTATTCTCAAAAAAATTATTATGTAAATAATTACAACTTAAATATCACTAAATATCTATATATATATATATATGATATGAAATGATAAATATATCAAAAATCACTCTATTTATAAGAGGCCCGATCTTCTGGGTGTTCGTCAGCTATTTTACATCTATAATATAAAATATGTTAATTATATAAATATTAAGATGATAATTTTGTTAATTTTTTTTTATTAATAATTATATTAATAAAATAAATCCAAACACAAAGGCTGAGCTAATTGTTTCACATCAATCAAAACTAGCATCCTATGCTAACATCGTCTGGAACTAGTCTAGACCTCATTGCTTATCTTATCATGTCACGCTGTCACATTTAACTGGATCCCACTTAGTAAATTTCCATAACACATTAACCAGCCAATCAATCTGTGCCACGTCGCAACCATCCCTCAAATCCAAAGCTCTGCTTTAAGATTCGCAGTCACAACATAATCCGCGAGATCCCAAGCATTAAATCATAAAACTCACGGTACGTGCGGGGCACGTGCGCGGACATACGGGCCCCGCACGTGTGAGTCCTGAGACGCTGGCAAGAGGAATCGCTTGGCGTACAACGCGGCAGTGACGTGCGAGTGTTTAGTGGGAAACGGAGAAACGTTTGTTTGGGATTCAGATCTCTTTTGGACCGTTTGATCTTTGATCCAACGGTGGATTCAGCGTTTTGGCAGGCAGTCGTTTCCCCTTATGTGAGCCGAGTTGGGCCGCACGTGAGAGGGGTGAATTTTGTGGGCCGGGCTGATTCATCATTATGGCTTCTTTTTTTCATTTTCACCCTTGATAAAATCAATATTTATTTTAACATCTTTAAAAACATCTATGTAATATTATTATATCAAAATTAAGAAGCCTGGACGAAGGTTTATAGTCAAGTGGCATTAATTTCATTATATAAGACATTGGTGTTGGAATTTAAGAGTACCACGTTCAAGTCTTGCTAGACATAGTGTGATAAGAAATCCCCTGATTATAGATTCAGGCTTGCATCTCGGGCCTGTATCGCATAGTGAGGGCATACTAGTTGAATGATCAAATCTTGACTCGTATGAAACAGACTATATATGAGCTTGTTGTATTTGTAAAAAAAACAAAAGAAGTTAGAATGGATGGTTTGATTAGCTCCTTCCAAATAACATTGATTTTTTTATATATTTTATTTACAAAATATGGATCAACAGCTCTACATATAATGTGGAGTTAATATCTCAACACATTTGTGTTCTCACTTTATACAAACTGAGATTTGAACCTGTCATCTTGGCAAGATGTGGATCCTGTGCCAATAAAAAAGAAGTCATTAGTAAAGAACTTTGAGATTAATTAATTTAATCTTCCTAATAAATTAATTTTGTTATTTCACATGACTTACAATAATTTTATTTATCATCAAGCAAAAAAAAACACAAAATATGCATAATAAAACAGAAGATTCCTATAATATACGCATTGACAACATATATATATATATATATATATATATATAATTTTATATAACAGAAATTAAAATAAAATTAATAAATGCAAATGATGAAAATTATAATTAGAAAATATTACAGGGGTATAAACGCAAAAAAAGAGATGTTTTTATTTAAAGGCCATGGACGTGGGCCTGGCCCTTAGCCTCCCCCACACACCAAACCATCCCATCCCATCCATCTTCATCGCCATCTCCATCTCCATCTCTTCTTCCTCTTTTTTCCTTTCCTTTTTTTCCCTCTTTTTTCAGCTCATTAATTCGGTTTTTTCAATCTCAATGCTGTAATCTCCATTCTATACTTCGTCAGCTTTCTTTTGGATGTCTAAATCTAGGTTTTCGATGATAATTTCGCATGAATTCTTGCTATTTATGGTGTTTTTTCATCTTTTGTTTTGCTTTGATTGTTAGGGTTTGAGAATTTTGAAACGGAAGGAGGACAAGATTTTGGGCATGTTTTTCCACGGCTTTCTTGAACTGTGGACTCTCAAGGGTTTGCTTTTTTTTTTTAATCTTTTGATTTGAAGGTGAACTTGTTTTTCAGTGCAAAGTTCAAGAAAGACGTGGGAAATCATGGCAGATCTTTCAGCTGATAATTACAAGAAAAAAAGTCTTGATTTTTTGTTTGAATTTTTCTCTAACATTGTTTGATTTCTAGTTTCTTTTCAGTTTGGATCTGGGGAGGTAGCTGGTGTACTTGTCTTCAAGGCTTGAGGTGATGATCTTGTGTCTTTCCTCTAATTCTTTTGCCAAATTTGGAACCCTCACTGTGTTTTGAGAATTTCTTCAAGCTTTCCATTGCTAAACTCTTTGATTATTTCTCTCTCTCTCACTCTTTTGTTTTTCATATTCCTAATTTGGTAATAAATGAATTAATAACTGCTCTTTTGATATTCAGTGTCACTCCATAAATGTTCATCTTTGATAATTAAATTCTGTCAACATTGTGTAGGGATTTGGGGAATGTGAAGTACTTGACTCATGGTATTATGTTCTTCTCTTTTTCTTCTCTTTCTCTTGTTTGCAAACTAAGTTTTGATTTTTATTTTTTGTGTTAGTTCATAAATGCTCTCATTTGAAAATCAAAATTCTGTCAATATTGAGTAAGATTTGAGAATATGAAGTACTTGTCTTCTCTTTCTTTTGCAGGTATTGTTGAACCTGAGTTGTGATAATTAAATTCTGTCATTATTGAGTTGGATTTGAGAATGTGTGGTACTAGATAGATAAGTGTAGTCTTTTTCCTTCTCTTTTGTTTCTCTTGTTTGCAGGTTTTATTAGAAGTATATGACACTGTGTCTGTTTTTTTTTTAAATAATAATTTCTGTCAATAGATAGAATTCTATGAGAATTAAGGGATTAGTGTTGGTTTTAGAAAACAAAATACATATAAAAAAAAAAGAAAGAAAAAAGGAAACTAGTTTTAAAGTTTGGATGGTGTGAGTGTATGGTGAATAGGGATTGGTGGAATGGAGTATTTGTTTCTTTTCCGAGGTGGAAAGGGACCAGCTTTTGCTTCATCTGAGGAGCTGCAGTGCAGCAGCCAGAGGAGATTTCAGAAAGTGAAACGTACGAAAGAATGTGAAGTAGTGTGTGTGTGTGTGTGTGTGTGTGTGTGTATGTGTTTGCGTGAGGTTGTGAGAGAAAAAAAAAGAAAAAGAACCAGAGTGTTAAGTGAGAGAACTTAGAGATAGATAGAGAGAAAGAGAGAGAGACATGACATGAAATGTTTGATTTGAGAGAGATGTTTAGCTAATGATGTTTAGTATAATACACTCTTGTTGGTTTTAGACTTTTAGTGATGGAAATAATTTATGTTTTTTTTTGTAATAATGTTATTGCAATTTTTTTTCTTTCTTTTTAGTGGTAATTTGATTTATATAAAAGTAAGAGTCTAGTGTTATATGAGTGTGAAAGTTTATGGTATTATTTTATTGAAAAAAATGGTTATGGTATGGATGTTGGTGTTATTCAGGTTATTTTAATCAGAATTAGAAGAGTCTTGTAAATTACCATTTGATCTTATGGACAAATAGATTATGGATACATTGCTATATGTTGGAGAGAATTAATGGAGGAGATTATCAGATTAGGAGTTTTATTATATTTATCAACTTTTATTTTAACAATGAGTTTTTAAATGTGAATTCGGATACATGGAAGATTTGTTTGACTTCCGTTAGAATGGAATGAGATAAAAAAATTGAAAATCAAATGAAGATTAAGTTATTTTTATTTGATTGAATTAATATTTAGTATTAAATTGTATTTAATTTGGAGAAATTTATTTTGAAATAAATTAAATTATTCCAAAATCTATTTGATGGATCCAAACTAGCCCAAGCATGAATAAGACAAATTTGCTTGTCATCCGGTTTGACAAATTTAATGCAGAGATTTTTAGTGATTTGTCTTATTCTAAGTGTATGTTTTTCGTTGTATGCATATTAGGGTATTACGTATTTTAGCTTCATTATATGAGGTTAGTTCTTTGTATTAAATTACTGTTCTATTTATACATGATTATTTTAAGTTTTTTTCATCGACATTAATATATATATATTCTTAGTATTTTATTTGTGTAGGGTAACTTAGTATACTCTTAATTTTTTTCATTTTGGCAAGACTAAAATTAGAAAATGTTTCATTAAAATCAATGATATAAAATCTTTCATTAACATTTAAGAATTATGTAATGTGAAGTCTTAGGGGAAAAAATGGTATTTGAATGAGAAAAGAGAGTTATCTTTAGATAGTGAGAAAAAAAAAGGCTTTTATATTAGAGGTCTTATAATTTTTTTTTATTTTTCTAAATAAAGTAGACAAGTCATTCACTTCAATCATTGTAAGAGAGAGTTGATCTTTCGAACTCTCACTTGAAAAGGAAGTTAGTATTTTTTTATTACGAAGGTAGTTGATCTATGTTTTGTATTCTCTCCCTGAGTTTGATTACAAAGTATTGAAAATTCTTTTATTTTTCAAAGTGCATTGGATGGAGATTGATTTATAGAACGTAGAGAATACAAGTTTTATTTCAAATCTTAATAATGGATTTTTAGCTTTTCAGCTTGCTTAGGGACTGATCTCCATAAATGTTGAGCCATAATTTTCTAGGGTTGATTATTGTGTTATGGTTTGGGTTGAAACTTGTGCTAAATCAATATATATCCTTGGAACTTTATTTAAATATTCATTTTAACTATTATTGGTGGTGTTGGTTTTTATATATTGTGTTGCCATTAATTAATAATTGATACTCAATGAAATTAGTTGAATTTTGTTATCTCCATGATTAATCAAATTTTTTTATCTATATTCACTACATTTGATATATCTTTGTTTATTTTTTTTTTCATTTACTTTTTTTATTATTTAATTTATAATTTTTTGTATGGCACATATTGCAGTTGTTTAGGTCATGTTTGATCATAAAATGAAAAATTATGGCATAATTTTATTATGTAGGAACTGTAAGTAATTATTACGAAAATTGTGCCATATTTTATTCTTACAAAATGAGTGTTTGGTTAATTTAACAAATGACCATCGATCGAATGTTTCAAATGACAAATGCGAAATGAAATTCAATGTGATACTCATAGATTGACGACATAAGCAGTGATTTGGCATCTTTTATCAATACACTTCTCAGGATCGACGCCGTACAATCGGGTGATCAGTGTCGAGAAATATTATGTCATGTGTTGAAGTTTACTATGATTTTCCTTTCTCAAATAAAAGTAATTATTTATTAAACTATGTTATTAAATATTTTTTTAAAATAACATGTGCTAATAATTAGATATTATGTCCTGTGTGGGATATGTGTAACATAATATACCTGACCTTTTAATAATTGCAAATGTTAGAAACCTCGTATTACTTTAGAATGGTTGATGGAGAAATAATTAATTAAAATTAAAATTTTATTTGGACTGTGAAGTTTGAGTTTAGATATTTAATTATACTTATTGTCTATGCATTTATTTTAAAATTGTAGTGTTATTAGATAATTTATGGCATAAACTGGTACTTTATTTTGTCGGTAATTTAAATTTTGTGTTACTCTAACATAAACATTTAAAATTATTATTGTTTATTGTATTTTATTAATTATTTGCAATTTTATTTATGAAAAATTAAGGATAAATTGTATTGTAAGGTGTATGTAGTCATTATTGTTGGGCAAGTTGGTCAAATATTTTATGGGGATAACATATTTAATAAAAATAAAATAAAATGAATCAATTTAATTGAACTAACTGAATCATTTCGAGGATAATTGAAACTATTAGTAAATTTTTTTTTGGTTTAGTTCAAAATTTCTATTAATTAAAATTTCCCCTTTTAATTAAATAACTGTATATAGATTGATGACTTTTATGATGAGAAATTTAAACAAGAGGGATGCATTAAGTCCAATCTCCATGTTTACAAGATTATATATGAAAGCAAAAAATTGGGATATGTGTGTAATTTTTAAAATTTTAAAGTTATATCCATGCATTTATCTATTTATTGGTTTTGTAAGGTTGACTTTGTCTAATGTGAATCAGTGACGGACTTAGGAATTTGGTACAATACGCTTAAATAAAAATTAATATTCATGATACACAATGTTCCAACCATGGTTTCATTCTAGATTTTTTTTTAAGCCCAGATTTAAATTTTGTTGGACAGAGTTTTTTTAAAACTTTTCTGATCGGTCAGTCTGAGTTGCCACCCATGTGGGTCCGCTCCTGATGTGAACAGAGAGTTGAGAGTAGTGAAAAAAGTTAAATTCTCAAATTAAACAAAATTTTTGTTTGTTATGTGATGGATCAAATTTTTAATAACACTATTTTATTATTTTTTTATTTTTATAAAACGTGAACAAATTCACAGACATGATATGAACACTTTATAATTTTTATTTAAAAAATTTACATGCTTCTTGGGGTATCTATACATAAATACGAAAAAAATAAACAAAACAAATCGTTAATTTGTTAAGAATTGGAATTAAATTTAAACTTATATATATACCATAAATATTAAAATTATTTTCATTATCCACAATGCCTGTCAATTTTAACAGGCAAAGGTGAATGAACTATTGTCCAATATCCGCCTATTATGGCAAGATATCCTTAGTAAGTTGGTATCCACCTTCTTTGCTTGTTTTACTAGAAAATATCATTTATATTTCTTTAAATAATTATTAATAGATGATTAGTAAAAATATATTTTTTTCCTGTTTAGTTTTCATGTCCATTAATGTAATACACTGAGTTAGATATCTAAACAAAAACTAGTGTCTTGGTCATTTTAGAAGCTAAAATGAACATTTTTAAAAATTTAACAGTGAAAACCAACAATTGATCTAAAATTTTGTAACTATTTGTGTTTTTAATAAAAGAGGAAAAAATAAAGATATCTAAGATTTTTGAAAGAGGATTGCTATACAGTGACACAGAAAGGCTGCACTCTGCTTGATGTGTCTTGTTGTGTAATAATTTTTACTTGAAAAGTAGAGGTTGACACTGTTGTGCATGAACTTTTCATGAAATATAAAGTTTCATATTAATGATCAAATGAATTACGGAATTAAAGACAAGCAAGTTATCCTTGAAAGAAAAAGCCTAAATAAACTCAATTGAGTTCGGTTTTCATCATAGAAGAACCTCTCATGATTTAAGTTTTGTTTTTATAATTCTTATTAAATGAATTTATAATAGCTTTTATATTTCAGAATTTTTGTTTTGTCATATTGTATTTTCAATTTATAAAAATTTTAATATGACATTAACATAAAACAATCCAAGTATCTATTTTTTTTATAATAATATATTTTTATAATAATATATGAATAATATAGAGTAACTTGAGGCGATACTCATACATATTTCTTCTCAACTTATTAGATGAAAAATTAAATTATAAGAATAAAAAGAATAAGTACCACAAAAATGTCACCTATGCAATGCAATAGAGTAGTTAGGGGTGATAAAAATCTTGGCCTAGATAAAACCAGGTCTAGACAACTTCTATTGGTATTTAAATTAGATGCCTGGACCCAGCCCAATTTTAAATCTGGACAAGTTATATTTATCCACACTAGATTTCTTTCAAAACCGGGTTGTCCGAATGTCCGGATTTTATTTGAGCCATGTCATATACATTTAAAGTTCATTCAAATACTAAAAGTACACAAGAATAATTTAATCCATTTTAAATGTAAAAAGCAATGTCCAACAATCCAAAATTCAATTTATATCATACAATAGTCCAAGTTTTAATAAGTATTACATATAAATTCATGTTTTGATATTACAAAATTCAATAGCATGTAAAAAAATAATACCAAGAATCCATGTCTTAATGATACAAAATCACATGTAAAACTCAAAATATGCAATTTTCAAAGTTAATCAATTTCATTTGAAGCTTGATTTGAGGTTTGAGCAACAAGGTCTACTTTCAACATCTTTGCTGATGCCCTTGCAAACTTTGGAAAAAATATTCCTCAGTTTTCACTATTCTTCAAAGGCATGGATCACCCATTTTAGATTGAGGAGCTTTGTTTGCTCCAAAACATCAGTTTCAATTTTTAATATTTTCCTTAACTTTTTTGTTTCTTTTCTTTAGCCTCTGTGCTCTTTTGTCAAAAACTACTATCAATTCCATTATCAAAATCCTTCATTTTCCATGGCCACCTTGATCATAAAACAACAATTGAGATATTTATATGAGTTTTCATATAAGTATTATGTGAATATAATTTGAAATAATGAAATTTCACAAACTTATCCATCAATGCATGTAACCAATCTCGTCCACATATTAGAGCTTCTATAATATTTGAAGTGAGAGAACTTCGGTATTGATCAAGCATTCTACCTCCTGAACTAAAGGCAGGCTCAGAAGTAACTATAGTAATAGGGATCACCAACACATCACGCGCCATTTGACAAAGACGTGAATAACGATATTGAACAAATCTCCAAAATTCTAAAACATTCAAATCTTTTCTCCTATTAAATGGTGGCTCTTCCAAATACAAATCTAATTTAGACTTTGGAACTTGTGAAGCCAAGCACTTACTTTGAACTATTTCATAATATATATATATATATATATATATATATTAATCATTTAAAAGCAAAAGTCTTAAAAAACAACAAAATTAAAATAATTTAATTGTTTATGAATGATGGATACTCACCATTAATGGATCATTTGAATCTCCTTCAATACCTTGATTTTGTAAATCCATGTTGCAATATTCTTCAAATAACTTTTGAAGCTTCTCACGAATATTATTGACTTTGTTATGTCCTTCATCATCATATAGTTTCATAAAAGCAAATTCAACAATATCCATTTTATAGTGAGAATCCAAAATTACCGCAATGACCAATATAGCAATAAAAGCTCCCCATTATTTATTAAATTTTGATTGCATTCTCAACGATGGTGAACTTCTAAAAAGAATGGGATTTCTTGCTTCTTCTTGCAATATACATTGAATCCTCCACATCCCAAGAAAGAACAAGTTTGAAGTGGGATATAAGGTGCCCGAAAACATATTCGTCACATCATAGAATACTTTAAAAAAATTTGACCATATTTTCCATGTGATTCCATTCTTCTAAAGTAGGACAATGATGATAATTAGAGTCACTCATTGAAAGATGATTAAATGCATCTCGATAATGTAAAGCCGACTCTAGCATGAGATACGTTGAATTCCATCTTGTGCTAACATCTTGGCGCAACCCTTTTTTGCAATTGATGCCGATTTGTTGAGCACAATTATGGAACTTCTTCTTTCAAGATTGTGACCATTTCATAAATTTCACACTTTCCCAAATTTTGTAAATACCACTATTAATTTCTTTTAGCCCTTCTTGAACTATCAAATTTAAATTGTGGGCACAACAACAAAGATGAAAAAACTGATCATCAAGAGGCAATCCATTCTTTAAACAAAGATTATTTTTAACAAAATCAACAAATGGATCATTGGAACTAGCATTGTCCAAAGTTATGGAAAGCAATTTCTTCTCCAAATTTCACTCATTCAACAAAGAAGATATTATTTCAGAAATTGCAAAGCCGGTGTGTTTAGTTGGCACATAACAGAAATTTAAAATTCTCTTTTGTAATATCCAATCTTTGTCAATAAAATGAGCAGTCAGAGAAATATAACCATCAGATATGAAAGATGTCACACCCACCCCTTCTACCGAGGTAAATGTGGCACCCATCAGTTAAAATTCCCTTTTAACTGGAAACTGACAACCTGTTTTAAACAAAATCAGACCTACAAATCACAATTTACAATTTTCACCAAGTACATGTTCAAATACATAAATACAATAAATATAATCACTCTAATTTGCGGGTACAACCGCTACAAGATCACAACACCAATGACAAGAAATAAAGAAATGGGGGACCCACTGCAGTCCTGGACTCAACCCTGACTAGCTCTATACTCGATCAGGCAATCTAGGGTCCTGCTCCTGCAGCTACAGTACATTCAGTTGGTCGGTAGTGGCTTAATAATTTCAAATACTTAAATACAGTATATATAAAGTATATAAATACCAAATCGCTTAAATAATTTTTCCAACTTTTCCAAAAAATAATAGAATTCTAGCAAAAATACATTTTTAAAGAACTTTTGAAACATAAATTCATCATAAATCAATGTCAAAATAATCGATAATATAAAAATCATTCTCAAATCCATAGCCCCGAAAACTCTCCCGACTTAGCCGCCGTCAGCGACTAGGTTGGGAGCCGCCAAGGTCTTCGCACCCTTGACGTTGGCCCATCGGTCCCGTGTGGTGACTCGGGATCCCGATGTATCATCCAATCGAGGCTCTACGCTCCCACCGATCCGGACAAATCAACACCCTGTGTCCACCACGCCACCTCTAAAGGGCGGCCCTGGGAACCCACTATCGCAGATGAGTCGGGGCCTTAGCCCGTCACCATCCAAAACCAACATGTAGATGCAAAGAACAATACAAACTCAGTATAAATCATATCACATGGTCCTTATCCAGGGACATTCACGATCGATACATGCATAATACCAAGAAAGTCCAACATAAAAATACCATTCCTATGCCAGGAATGAAAACCAGTCCCACAAATATTGTCGGTAAAACATTTTAATACACGCACATGATTTCACAAATCATTCCAAATCAAAGCATATATAACCATCCAAAAAATAAATTCATGAACCGAATAATTAAATCACATATACATGTATTTCCACTATTCACAAATACGTATAATTATACAAAACTGATGTATCAATACGATTGTCATAAACATCAACGGCAAGTAAATATACATATATTTCAATATTATATGCAAATTAAACATTATAAAATGAAATAATTAAACAATTATTTCCAAAAATACTAACCATTAAACAATTATTTCAAAAATAATAATAATTAATCAATTATTTAAAAATAATAGCCACTACTAACTCACTCGGTGTCCTTGGGTTCCTTGCTAGACTCGGAACTCCCTCCCAAGACCGAACAACACCCTAATGGAATAATATAATAAAAAAATAAATAATATATTTAAACTCAAAAGAAAAATACAAAAAAATAATAATCAACTCTATCGCCCACTCACTCCAATCGGTTAAAAACACGACCTTGCATAATCCAACTGGCCTTCAATTGTATTTAAAACCAGACTCAATTTAGGGTAAACATCGCTGAATCAATCTCAACCAACCCTAATTCCACTCGAACCAAGTCTCAATTGCACTGAACCAAGCTTAATCAAACTGAACCAGCTTGAACCAACTCAATTCTTATTCAAAAATCCATTGAACCAACTTGGTTCAGTCCAAAAACCCTTAACCCAAATCAACTGAACCAAACCCAAACCATCTCAACTCGATTTGATCAAGCCCCAACTCAACCAAATCAATTCAACTCAATCAATTCATCCAACTTGGTTTGATCCAACCAAATCAACTTTGGCTAACTCAACCCATTTCAATCTAACCATTATCATTAACACATTAATCATCATCATTATCAACTTAATTAATCAAACCAAAACCCTAATCTCAGTGCTACAGAATTGCTACGATGAATTCCTGAATCTCATCTCCATTTCAAGAAATTTTCAACTCAAATATGAGGGCTTTTCTCAAAACAATTTTCATACACTCATCATCTACAACAACATACCAAGTTTTTTTCTACTCAAATCCATCATATTTCTTCATCAAATCCACCAAATACACACACACATACATTCAAGTATATAAATAAATAAATCATCAAAAATACTTTACCAAATAATACTTCATCCATTCTCCTCCAAATACCAAACTTAATCTCTTCCAATTTCTCCAAATCTCTCACCCTTTTTCTTTCTTTTTTTAACTCTCGGCTATCTGTAGAGAAAATGGTGGAGAAGAAGATGAACAACACTCAAGCTCTAGATTTTTTTCTCCAAATTTAACTTTCAGCCGAAATTTACATTTAGTCCCTCAAAAACATAATTCCTTACAAAAACAGTCCCTGAAAAAAACTCATGAATGGTCCCTGAATTACAACATAGTATTCTCAAAAGATCCTTTTTAAATTATCCAATGGTCCTTGGATTATAGTACAACATTTCAAAAAGATCCCTTCCATCTTACCTTTCAGTCCTTGGATGCCAGAAACATTTTATATCAATCCTTTTTCTATTACTCTTTAACCCAAAAATCTTTTTATAAACTTTTTACACTTAGGTCCTTGTTATTTCCACTTGGGGTTTCTCAACAAGATTACTCAGTAGAAAAAAATTCTTATCAGAATCGTAGTAATACCCTGAATATATTTTCCAACAGGTATCCAAAGGTTCAGGGTATTACAAAAGATGTCCACAAATCATATGTAAGACTAACCCTCCCAGGTACTAGTTGTAAAATATCAGACATCTTTCTCTCTCCTATAAAACTTTAGCACATAGTCTTAATTGTATTGCGTGTGATATGCTTGACATTATGATTAAGATAGGAGAGTGTATTTCTAGTACTCTCATGCTCTACAAACTGAAATGGATACTCATGCAAAAGAATTGCCATC
Source organism: Dioscorea cayenensis subsp. rotundata (assembly GCF_009730915.1). NCBI lineage: Eukaryota > Viridiplantae > Streptophyta > Magnoliopsida > Dioscoreales > Dioscoreaceae > Dioscorea > Dioscorea cayenensis. Next base: position 4,099,223 of record NC_052471.1, on the reverse strand, counting down.
ACTATATTTTCTCGGTGTTGTTCTTGATTCAACTTTGGAGGCCTAAGTTCAACATTGCCTTTTTCAAATGATGAAGACATCAACTTTGCTCACATCATGATTTTTTTTTTTTTTTTGCAGGTCATTTTGAAATATGGCATTTCAATGTACTGGTTCCATACCTACTATCAGCTACTATTACAGTATGACAATGTTGACACTTAGCTGTTTTTAAATTATCACCATATTGTGCATGATTTGGAGGAAAAGGAAAAAAATCATTCCACACTGGATGCATTTTTTCTTGGCCTTTTACTTTTACCTTGAGTTTCAATTACACTACATGATGCATCAATTTCTTCATTGGATATTGGATGACATGTTTCAAATTTTGCAAAATAATTTATAAATAAAACAATAATGTAGAGTATTAATGGTGGAACAAACATAGAATTTAAATTAAAAATTAATAAAATTTTGAAAACAACAAAGGTGTTCTAATTTTCAAATAAAGGTCTAAAACTAGTTGGATTAAGATAAAGCAAAGTATTATCATATAGCAACAACAAGAGAGTGAGAGAGGGGGATAGGGAGAAAAATAGAGAAAGAAATTAAGAGAGATACAGTCATACAAATATGGAGATAATTATACCAAAAAATAGAGAGATAAATAAAGAAAGAGAGAGAGACATACCTAGAAATATAAAATCCCGCCAAAAATGGAGATGAAGATGAAGCCTTGAGATTCCTTTACAACACACCCTCAGTTGAGAAGAAAACTCCTTTCCTTGAGTATCCTCAAGGTGAACTAGAAAGAAGAAATGGCAAGCATGTGTGATGGGCCAATGGCTACCATAGCAGGCACTCAGGCCGGGCATGTGATGCATCAAACCCGATGCACAACTTTTGCCCATACCTTTTTATTCCGGCCCGGACAAAACTGGGCCAGCGGGTTCGGACAAAGTATTGCCATCCCTAAGAGTAGTAATGATAGTTGATATTTTATTTCTCTTCCTCCTCGAAAGTTGGGTTCATTTGAATCCTATTCATAATAGTAACATAAACCAGTTATAGAGGCATTTGAGATGAGCTTCATGAGTAGAGATGGGCATAGGGTGGGGACTCCTTGTCCCCCATGAGGATCCGCCCCCCGCCCCTTTGGGGTAGGGAATCCCTAGTTCTTTCCCTTCGTAGGGATAGGGACGGGGGAATATAATTTCCCGTCATTGTAGCGAGCCGAGGCCGGTGCCGAGGAGTGATCTCTCCGCCTCAAAATGCTTTATATATAATATAATATAATCCAATATAATATAATATAATATATGGGTTGAAATAAAAAATTTAAAAAAAATTATTATAATATCATGCTGGTTATTGATAAGGATTGATCTCAATTGATATCTAATTTTTTGGATTTACACCTTAGATTATTGCATTTTTTTTAAAATTGTGTTAAAATAAAAAAAATAAAAAAAATAAAATATAATATCATGTTTGTTATTGTTAAGGATTTGTATCAATTAGTATTTAAGTTCATGGATTTATGCCTTAGATTATTGGATTTTTTTTAAAAAAAATTGTGTTTAGAGGCCGGGTGAGGAGTGGGGACTTCTCCCTTATTTCCCAACCAGGACAGGGATGGGGAATCCCCACTCGGGATGGGGGAACGAGTGGGGAGACGCTCCTCATCCCCACCCTGCCCATGCTCATCCCTATTCATGGGTGGTTTGTAAAGATTGTGAAAAGTTCATTCGTATTAGTTGTAAAGATTACAATATATAGCAACATGCTAAGGTTTCAACAACCTAGGAGATATACAATGGACAAACAAATGAATATGGATAGACTTTAACAAACTTAATCCTTAACAAGCCCTGGCAAGATGGATTGCCGAACAGATAGGCTAATATTGGACAAAAACATATCAAATTTGAAGCGAGCTAAGGGCTTTGTAAGGGGATCAGCAAGTTGGTCACCCGTTGAAACATGAGTAACACACAAGTTGGTCACCCGTTGAAACATGAGAAACACGCAAAGTGCCATGGTGTACTTGCTCACGAATAAAATGGCACGCAAGGGCCAAGTATTTCATGTGCGAATGAAAAACAGGATTGGCACTTAAATGAGTGGCGCCAAGATTGTCACAGTAGATAACTGGATTGCGAGGGAGTGGAACACCCATTTCATGCAATAAGTGATGTATCCATAATATCTCAGCGGCCGTTGCAACGACAGCTTTATACTTAGCTTCGGTAGAAGATTGTGCCAAAAACTGTTATTTCTTGGAGCTTCAACAAATAGGATTACGACCAAGAAAGATCACGTGACCCATAGTCGACGTGTAGTCATCCTTGTTTCCAGCCCAATCAACATCAGAGAAGGCATGAAGATGAAGAGAAGACTCTCAAAATAACGTGATACCTTTATCAAGTGAACTAGCAAGATAACGCAGGAGCCTCTTTAGTGCTGCCCAGTGAGCACTTCATAGAGCATGCATAAACTGTAACAATTTATTGACAGAAAGGTGACATCTGGTCGGGTTAGTGTGAGATACTGGAGGCTCCCAATGATAGCGCGATACTCAGTGGGATTATTAATCAAATCACCTAAATGCAATGTTAGGACGAAATCTCCACCATAGGAGTTGAAATAGGTTTTGCAGAAGCCATTTTCGTCTTCTCAAGCAAATCAGTGATGTACTTCCTTTGGCTCAAGTTCAAGCCTTGCATGGAGGGGATAACTTCAATCCCTAAGAAATATGAGAGTGAACCAAGATCTTTTAGAGCAAACCTATGTGCAAGGCATTTGATGAAGTCATCCAGGGCATGATAATCCAGGCTTGTGAGAACAATAACATCCACATAAACAATGAGACACATAGGTGAGGAGTGCTAGTGATTAATGAATAAGGAAGCATCAGTAACAGACCTTTTGAACCCAAATCCCAACAAGAAATTAGCAAGCTCAGTGTACCACACTCAGGGGTTTTGCTTGAGCCCATAAATGGCCTTCGGAAGCTTACAAACATAGTTAGGAAAAGAGAAATCGGGAAAGCCAGGTGGTAGAGCCATGAAAACTTGTTCACGAAGAGTACCATTTAAGAAAGCATTATTGATATCAAGCTACCGAAGATGCCAGTGGTTCGTCACAACAAGACTAAGGAGAGTGTGGATGGTAATGGGTTTGACCACTGGATTGAATGTGTCGGTGTAGTCAACACCAGCACTTTATTGGAACCCCTTAGCAATGAGGCGAGCAGGATAACGCTTAATGGTACCATCGGGTTTATATTTGATGCAAAAAACTCATTTACATTGGACAAGATTTTGACCTAATTCGAGAGGAACAAGATCCCATGTGCCAAGTTTATGATGAGCAGTGATCTCAACAAGCATAGCTTGATGCCAGAATGGGTCAGCAAGAGCCTGGGCAATAGAGGTAGGCTCGGTAGGTCGAGGTTGCACGGTGGTAAGGTTGGCATATTTGGGATTTGGTTTGAAGATGTTATGTTTGGAACGAGTAGTCATGGTGGAGATGGGTTGTGGGAAATGTGGCAAAGATGAAGTATGCGAGATGGGGTGTGGGGTGTCTGGAAGAGACTGTGGGGTGGGTGATGACGAGGGTATAGGAGATGTGGAGAGGGATGGAGAATGGGGGAGAGTAGAAGAAACGACTGTAACACTAGATGTAGAAGAGTCAGAGACACTAGGTGAGATGATGGGCGTGAGAGGGGGAGAGAAAGTTTGTGACTCATGTAACAAAAAAGCAGGTGTAATAGAACTGGAGCTAAGGATGGGAATAGAAACCTGCCACCAACTAGCAGTAGTGGGGTAACTAGGATGAGAAGTGGTGAAAGAAAGTTTGGCATAGGGAAATTGGGATTTAATAAACCTGACATGACAAGAGATGTAGAGTTTGTGAGTTGTGGAATCAAGACAATAGTATGCACTTTGAGTGGCCGAGTAACCCACAAAAATACATGGAGTGGAGCGTAAGTCAAGTTTGTGTGCAGCATATGGATATATATATATATCCATATGCATGGCTAGGTGCATGTCTTATATGCTGATGAACACAAACCTAAAATACTCATGTTTGATTTTGATATATATATACATGGTTGCTGTTGAATACAATCAAGGTTGCATGAGATCAATATAGTGGGCCATATTAATATGGTGTTAAAAAAAATATAAATATATAAATAAAAGAAATGATGAAAAGCATGCTATAGTCTCTTGACATGCATAAAAAAATAATAAATAAATAAATAAAATAAAATAAAAGGCATGGCCCATAATATATATATAAATAAAAAAAATAATATGCATACATATAAGGAGACTGATGAGAAGCATGCACTCAATTCAATGTGCAAGCAGATAAGCATGCATACTCATGTTTGATTTGAAAATAATATATATGCAAGGCTGCTGTTTGATGCAATAAAGGTTGTTGAGAAGATATATATATATATATATATATAAGCTACTATCTATGTTCACTCTTCTGCCAATTATATATGAATATCGTATATGAATATTGAAGAAACAAACCTCTTATCTGGTAAGGGTAAATATAAAAACGGGCCATTACATGCATACTTGTTGGACATGTCTATCCCTCACCAAACATGTAAAATGATGAGAGGCATGCTATATATTCACGTGCATTAAAAAAAATAAGGAAGGAATACCATCAAGATGGCCTTCATCAATTAGAAGAACATGAAAGCAATCATTGGAGAGTGTGGCTGGTGACAATAAAATCTAACATCTTTTTAAATAGTCAGAGAAATAGAAGGTGCACATTGTAAAACTGTATTCGCTGGTGATACATAGCCTGATCCAAATGTGGAAGAATATTGTATTTGTGGGAGAACTGCATCCCGTACCTCATGGTTCTTCCTCACCAGCTAGCTTATTGAAAAATGCTACTAAAGTTATAAAAGTGATGACCCGTACTCTATGAACAATTCTTTTGGATCTACTTTTGTATATGGATACCAAAATGTTGCATTTGAAGTTATAAAAAAAATGGAAGAAGTGTCACATGCATGCATATAAGCATGTACGTACTCACCATAAAAAAGGATCCCATCATGCATATGACAGAATGGGTGTATATCAAGACACAATGAGACATGTTTCAAGGCGGCAAAAAAGTATGCAATGCAATGATAAGGCATAGGCAGCGGTGATTTATTTTAAGGCGGGCATGAAATATTTATTTCAAGACGGCTATGAGGCACCCAATGCGGTGTCAAGGCACAGGCAGTGGCAAGGATATATGATATATATAAAAGAAAGTCATATATTGACATATAAATGATGTATTGGATATATGTAATAAAGTAACAAAATTTATAATTCGCAAATTTTCTTGCCCTTTTATTTGTATTTTTGCCCTTAATCGGAGGTTCCCTAGACATTGTCTGGGGTAATTAATAATAGAGTCTTGCCTCTATTAGAAATGAAAGAACCCATGAAACAAATATGATATTTGTGCTGTGATGTGCCGTCTGGTGTCTTCTTCACAGACATGATGCCAGATGCGTATTTTTGATCCTATAAATTCTGGCACGCTCGGTGGGGACCATTTTTCCTCCCATCTTTGAGGCAAAAGTACAAGTAAAGGCATTATTCCTACATTATGTTAAAGAAATCTATTAATGTTTTTTTTATTTTGCGGAAGAAGAAATGGCATTCAAGAACTCAACCATCTCTGGAAGCCCGAAACTCACGATTTTCCTTGGCGAAGGAACTGAAGTTCAATTGCCCAATTGCAACTTCAACACCGGAGCCGCAGGAGTTGAGCTGAGCTTTGGTATGATATTTGAGTCGGTGTAATTCGTAAGCGGACCAGCACTTTTGGAGGAGAACCTAGCAGTCCCGCGGCTTCCATCCAAAGGTTGTCGCCCCAATGTGATTGTTCCTACAACTGGCAAGGATGTTGCTGTCAGGGACTTACTAGAGTATCTGCATTCGAGAGGCTATCCCACTCTAGAAGGGTAATTTTTATGGAGGATGATGATGATGAGCCTACTTTTACCATTATAGTAAAGGGGCGGGAAAGTGAAATTTTCCATTCATCTCATGAAGGCACACCAAAGAAGAAAAGTGTGTTTTCAAGGCTCATACAAAGCAAAGCCAAAATTCCAAAACAAAGGCTGGATTTTGTGTCATTTCAAGAACACAAAAGTAATCAAATGGGTACCTTTAACAACTCATTTGAACCTCTTAACTTAGTGAAGAAGAACGCAACCACTACAGACCTGCGTCCCTAACTGAGTAAAAATAAGGTTGGTAGACCTCCGAAGTCCTATCACAAGAACTCATTTGGTCAGAATCTTTACAAGACTTATACAACATCAAAGAAATTGCAGTTAGAAAAGATAAGGCCAAAAGAATTTTATCAAAAGAAGAAGCAATTGGTTTCAACAGTACAGAAGATGGTGTTTGACCGTTTAACTCCTGCAAGAAATGAACCCAAGATTTCCCGGTCTAAATTTCAATAGAGAAGGGAAATGAAAGATGAAGAAATATCTGATGTAGATGTGAAAATACACACTTGTCGGATGGTCACTGAAGCAAGAGGAGATCCCACACCCAAACAAGAATACCCTAGACCTGTTACAAGATCCCGTAGAAGAGTAGCAGACTCCATAATTGAGAAGAAGGTTCCAGCCATGTGTCACAATGTGAGGAGCAAGGGTTAGGGACTAATCTTCCACCACTTCATATGCCAAGTAAACACAAAGAAGTACATCCGTTAAATGAAGATGAAGAGGATGAACCCATCTTTGTTCCTCAAAAGGAACACCGTGATGCCGAATATCAAAGACACAACATGGCAATGTTAATGGGGGTCAATGTTACAATTGTAGAAACAAATCAAAACACTAATGGAAAATCGACCTAAACAAGTAGAAAGATCGAGGAGTTTAACCCGACGGCTGAGAGAAGCCCTTAGGCCAGTCGAGTAAGAGGTAACTCCATGATTTCCTACGGAGAACCATCCTGGACAAGTGCAGCGATCGAGAAGTCCAACACCTCATCCAAAGGAAATCTTCAGGCCGGTGGAACACAAGGGAACCTCTTATGTTCTCGTTCAGTAACAATCAGCTGTAATGACCTGCGAAGAGATACATCGAATGGTAGTTGCTGAATTAAACTAAGCCAAAGGAATTGAGACAAGAGCCGATGGAGACAAGCCCTATCCCAGCTACCATGACTTGGTGCCTTACCCCAAGGGATATAATGTTCCTAAATTCAAGCAATTTACTGGGATTGGCAATCCTGACCAACACTTGGTTCATTTTGTGACGGCCTGTGGAGATACAAGTGTGAAGCCATCACTCCTCCTCAGACAGTTCTCTCCAAGTCTTGCAGGAGTAGCATTTGAATGGTATGCGAATCTGCAACCTGAGTCGATTCAAACATGGTAGTAGCTGAAATATGCCTTTCGAGTATGGTTCGGGGGCATAAGTGAAAAAATCACAATTGTTGACCTCGCAGCCACTCGCCAATATAAAGATGAAAAAGTGGTCGATTACATTATGAGATGGAGAAACTTGAGCATTAAATGTGAACAATCACTTGATCAGCCACAGGAGGTGGGTTTATTGCTCGGAAACATTGATAGTTGGATGTTATCCTTCCTGAGTACATCTGGCATCACCACATTCCAAGGCTTAATCTCACAAGCTAAGAAGTTGGAAAGAACTAACCCAAAGATGTTGTCCAATTTTCAGACCACTTCAAGAAATGATAGAGACAAATCCAAGAAGACAGAAGGTGTTAAGTACACTGCGACAACCTTCATGTTGAGAAAGGGGAAAGCGTGGCAGAGCCCCATAAGACGGAACAAGCTAAGCCACCTGGTTTAAGTATTGCTGATAATGAATCAAGACCTTTTCCTTCCTTGAAGTATAGGATGAATAAGAAGTATTCTATTAGAAGAGACAAAGTACATAAAATCTTCAAAGATGCTGTGAGAGAAGGTCTGCAGCTCCCTGAATGCAAAAGGCCTGAAGAGCAAAGCAAGAAGGACCACCCCAATTACTGTTCATATCATAGGGTGTTGGGACATACAATATAAGATTGTTATAATTTAAAAGACTGGGTCGAGCGACAATACCAAGAGGGAAAAATCACACTCTCAAAGAATGTCATGTTTGAGCAACTAGCTGAACATACAAGCTATGTGACTACTCTAAACTCAGAGGGATCATCCCAAAAAGAAGTCACAGTGGTTGGCAATAAAGTGATACTTCCGTCGACAGAAGATGATAAACATTTTGCTGTTCCAGAGGAGTTATGGGAAGTATTTATATCTAAAAGATCAATGAAGATGTTAAAGAAGTTGGCTGAACTCCCAGGGATCGCTTGGAAACGCTCTCAAGAACCTCCTAAAGGTCACTCGACAAAACAGTCAAAGAAGAAAAACAATAAGAGAAAGTAAAAGCGCAAACAATCAAGGCATAAGAAATCTATTATTGAGGAATATATAGAGACCCTTGACGAGTATGAGCAAAAGGAAAGGGTTTTGATTACCCTCATAGATTACTTTCCCGAAGAAGTCGAAGAATTACCCAGGGGATTAGCTGAGGAAGTTGATGAAAATGAAGAAGGTGTGCAAGTGGAGACTTGCAGGGTTATTTCGGGAAGAGAACACCCTCTATATAACCCAGAAGATAATGACAATGATGAATATGATAGTTTCTCTGAGCCAGAGGAGTTATATGACCGTTACGGCCGGCTCTATATCAGCAAGAAGCAAAGAAAGAAGATAGCATTCAAGGAGAGAGTAAAGAAGGCAAATGCGAAGCTCTTGGAGCCCTACCAACAAATAAAGCCCAAAGAACCATATCACACCCCGAAGACCCCAAAATATAAGGTCTTGAGGAAAGCTATGCCGGTTGAAGACATCCCTACTTTCATTCAAAGGGTGATAGAGAAGTCTGCTAATCGGCTACTATAGTTACATATTGAAGATACTGAGTGGGATAAATCTGGGATATATGCTCTAGAATCATCAGGATGAAATTTTGTCTTAGAAATCGTGGATTTTCCAGTCCTTGCCAAAGTAACAAATGCTAAGGAAAGATTTATCAAAAAAGATAAAAGGAAAGAGCTCTTTGATCAAGTTATAGAAAATGGATTGGATTTACCTAGACCCAAAAGGTGGCGCGTGATGCATCTTGATAGCCATCCAAACTATTGCCAGTATCATCGGCTTGTAGGACACACCATCGAAGAATGTCAAGCTTTCCAAAATGGCTGCAAAACAGGTTTATATGGGAAGTTTGACACTCACAGAGGATTACTTTGAAGAAAGGGGTGAATGTTATGCCATAGTCTCTTATGATGATTCAGAAGACGAGTTGAACTTCGCTAATGAAGAAGATGAGGTACCACAACATGTACATCAGATGCAGCCTAGAACTGGGAAGACACTTCAACCAAGACAGGCTCCCATTTCAAATAACTGAGATAAAGGGAAGATAATTGAAGAAGAGAATATTTCCCAGAAAAAACCCTTAAAAAAAGCCAAATTATAACATTTTGGCACATTTAAAGAAGGTCCCAGCCCTCTTTAGTATGTATGATGCATTGATGATGTCAACTAAAGTCAAGGAGTCTTTAATACATGCTCTACAAAATCCTGAAGAGTATCAAGCATACTTCGCTGAGGTCAACATGAAAGACGCCCTGTATGCATCCCATACATCTTCAGTGTCTTTCACAGATGAAGATCTGTTACTTGGGACTATGGCACACAATAGATTGCTATATGTGACAAGATTTTGTGATAGAGTAAAGATCAACCGGGTTTTGATTAATCCAAGGACTTCTTTGAATTTAATGACCCTCAACACTCTTCAATCATCGGCTCTTTAAATATGTCATTTATCTACGGAGAAGATCATCATCCAGGGTTTCAATCAGCACAGCCAAAAGGCATTGGGATCGATCACTCTCCTCCTTAAATTTGGAAAAATATCATTTAACGTGAAATTCCATGTAATTGACGCTGATACTTCCTATAAAGCCTTCTTAGGAAGGCCATAGATCCATGAGAATCAGCTGGTCCCGTCAACACTTCATCAATGCGCAAAGTACCTGGTGGACGGGGAAGAGTTCAGAATTGATGGAGAAATCCAACCCTTTGGCATCTATAAAATACAATATGGGGATGCGAGGTATTATCTTAGCACATCCAAAGGGGATAAACCAACCAAAGGGGGTAAATTGCCAAGCCAAGAAGAAGAGTCTTTGATCAAGACAAGCAAAACTACTCCTGTGGTTCAAAAAAGAGAACCGACGCCACCTCACTTTGGTAGTGACATTGAGTCATCAGAAGATGAAAGCGATGCGGATATACACCAAAGTAAGGGTCAAGTTGAAAGATCTGCTCAAGAAAATGCATTGTACATTACGAGGATTCTTGATGGACTGCACAAATCCTTGGATGATTTGAATATAAATACAGTTGAACATTTAAAGACATTTTATGTGACAGCTCGACATGAAAAAGAAAGAGGTATTCTCTTTTACAAGGACAAGAGCAAAAATATCTTAAATGATGATATAATAAATATTGAAGAAATAGAAGATGATGAAGTTCAACCCATAAACTTCCCAAGCCATTACCTCGACAAGCTCCGGATGATAGTTGAGAGGTTTGGGAGCAAGATAAAGTGGTTGAGGAAGTTACATCAGAGCTTTTGTTAATTGTGGGATCCTGCACATGTGGATAAGAGAGGAATAGCCTACTCTGAGTCTTCCAGGTACTCATGTTTCATAGTAATATTCCAGGAGGAAGTAGAAGAAATCAAGATGAAGAATGTGCCACTCGAACTAGAATACGGGGGGCAAGCAACAATTGATGAGTTGGTTGAAATCGACTTGGGAAGCGATGAGGACTAAGGCCGATTTTCCTAAGTGCATAACTATCTAAAAAAGAAAATGCATCATTCAAGGCTTTTTTGAAGGAGAATATTGACTGCTTTGCGTGGACCTATAATGAATTGCCAGGGTTAGATGATGAGATAGCTGTTCACAGACTGGCCATTGATCCTAATGCCACTCTAGTTAAACAGGCACCGAGGAAGATGAAGTTTGACCTAGAAGAAAGGGTGATAGAAAAGACAAAGAAGCTGATTGAAGCAAACTTTATCAGAGAAAAAAAGTACCATAATTGGATAACTAGCATAGTCCTTGTGAAAAAGAAGAATGGACAAATATGAATATGTGTAGACTTCAGGGACCTGAACAAGGCATGTCCCAAGGATTATTTTCCCCTTCCAGTTATGGAGATCATGATCGACAACACCTCAGGATACGAGATGTTCTCCTTTATGGATGGATATTCTGGATATAATGAAATCAAAATGCATCCAGATGATCAAAAGAATACTGCTTTCTGAACACCCATGGGTATCTATTGTTATAGGGTAATACTGTTTGGACTGAAAAATGCGGGAGCGATATATCAAAGGGCTATGACCAGAATATTTGATGATTTAATTCACAAAGTTGTTGAATTCTATGTGGACGATCTTGTGGTTAAAACAAATTCCAAAGATAAGCATCTTGATGATCTGAGGACAGTTTTCACACGCCTCAGAAAATACAAATTGAAAATGAATCCCATGAAGTGTGCTTTTGGAGTCCTCTTCGGGAAATTCTTAGGCTTCATCGTAAGGCATCGGGGAATAGAGATAGATCCCTCAAAGATAAAGGCAATCCTAGAAATGCCACCTCCTCAGACACTGAAACAGCTGCGCTCCTTCCAGGGGCGTTTAGCATATATCAGAAGATTCATCTCCAACCTCTCTGGATGATGCAAGCCCTTATCTAAACTGGTCAAGAAAAATGCTCCTTTTAAATGGGATGGCAAATGTCAAAGAGCTTTCGAAGACATTAAACAGTACTTACCGAATCCACCAGTGCTGATCGTCCCGATTCATGGAAAGCCTTTGATCTTATACACTGTCGCATTGGAAGGATCTTTGGGAGCTATGTTGGCCCAGAATAATGAAGGTAAAGAAAATGCGTTATATTACCTTAGCAAGATGTTGATAGGAGCTGAGAGTAAATACACACCAATTGAATAGCATTGCCTAGCTTTGGTGTTTATAGTCAAGAAGTTGAGACATTACTTGCTGGCGCATAAAGTAATACTCATATCAAAAATAGATCCACTCATATACCTTATGATGAGGCCATTGCTTACGGGAAGACTTGCAAAATATGCATTGATTCTGATGGAGTTTGACATAACATGTACTACACAGAGGCTATTAAAGGGTAAGTGCTGGCAGACTTTCTAGCAGCACATCCTTTCCCTGATCATTCACCACTTAATCTTGATCTCCTTGACGAAGAGACATTAATAGTAGAAGAAGTAAGGTGGTGACTATACTTTGATGGAGCGTCATCTATAAAACTGGCACTCATGTCCCAAATGCCACAAATCAAAGCTCGGATAGGACTCGTATTCGTCACACCGGAAGGGGAAATCCTCAGATATGCTTTCTCCCTTACGGAGCAATACACAAACAATGAAGCAGAATATGAAGCCCTCATACTTAGTTTAGAATTGATAATTAAAATGGGGATCCAAGACATACATATATTTGGAGATTCACAACTCATTATTAAGCAAGTCAAAGGAGACTATAAGATATACAAACTTGAAATTTTTAAATATTATAAGAAGGTCAAAGATCTGATGAATTAAATTCCCCAAGTATAGTTAAGAAGGGTTTCAAGATCAGAAAATGGAGAAGCTGATTCTTTGGCGAAAGTAGAAAAGGAGCTGGCGAATCCAAATTACGAAGAAATCCATATAACCATAAGAAATAGAAGACCCGACGAAGTCGAAAAGGAAAGTGCTAGGGGCAATGCGGAAGTCTTCACTCTCGAAATGCCAGAGGAAGATTGGAGATAACCGTTCATAGAATATCTAAAATATGATAAAATCCTAGAGGATAAATCAAAAGGTCTTCAGATAAAGAGAAAAGCCCTAAAATTCACTCTCATAAATGATATATTGTACCACAGGTCATATGATCAACTACTCTTGCGGTGTCTTTCTTATGAAGAAGCCCAAGAGGTTATGTATGATGTGCGTTCTGGGATATGTGATGCGCATCAATGTGGACCCAAGATGCGACTCAAGATTAAGCGTTTGAGATATTACTAGCCAACCATGGTCGGAGATTGCATCAATTATGCTAGGAAGTGTCATCTATGTCAGATACATGGAGATTATTCATCAACATCCAAGTCCTTTACACACCACAACTTCCTCATGGCCCTTTGAGATATGGGAGACGGATGTTGTAGGTCCTATAGAACCACCATCATCTTTGGGACATTGGTTCATATTGGCTGCAACAGATTACTTCTCCAGATGGGCAGAAGCAATCCTGTTGAGAGAAGTTAATACTGAGAATATCCTCAGATTCTTCAGGTAAAACATCTTATACAGATTTGGGACTTCAAGAAGAATTATTTCAGATAACGGCCCCGCCTTCAAAAGCTTCAAGGTCGGGAGATTCGCACAGCATAATAAAATAGATTGGAGATATACCTCCATCTATAACGCTAGAGCAAATGGGTTGGCAGAAGCATTCAATAAAACCCTCTCAAAGCTGTTGAAGAAAGATTGGCATGAAAGACTCCCAAAGATGCTATGGGCATATCGCACTACCTATAGGACCCTGACACAATGCACACCATATTCTTTGGTGTTTGGAACTGAAGCGGTCTTACCTCTCGAAATCCAAATACCCTCCTTGAGAATGGCATTGCAAAATGAAATTTCTAATGAAGATAATGTTCGGCTCTGCTTGGATGAGTTGGACTCTCTTTATGAAAAAAGGTTAGTGGTGCAACAAAATCTTGAAGTCTACAAAGCAAAAATGTCTCAAGCCTACAACAAGATGGCTCGTTTTGGGACTTTTACCAAAGGAGAGATGGTTCTTGTCCTTAGAAGACCCATCATCACCAACAAAAAGGCCGGGGGCAAATTCAAAGCAAATTGGGAAGGCCCTTATGTTGTGGAGATCGTCTACAAAGGAGGCGCATATTAACTTATTGATGGCAACGGAGAAAAACCGATGCCGCCCATTAAAGGCCGTTTTCTGAAGAAATACTATGTTTAATGTAAAAATGTTTGCCTATGATAGAACGTCTAGTCCCTCATAAGGGTAGACTAGTTATGCACAATTAAATGTACTTCTCAAGGCAAAACTTTCATTTTTGTACTAAACTCACTTTTGTATTAAAATTCATCCAAAAAAAAAATAAAGAGACATGTGTTTGTCTATGACGGAACGTCCAGCTCCATGTAGACCGGTCATGTATAATTAAGTGTGCTTCTTGAGGAAAATACAACGGTTTCTATGTTTTAAAAAAAACAAAACAAAAACAAAATAAAAACAAAAAAAGAAGAGAAAAAACAAACAAAAAAACAACGAAAACAAAAAAACAAAAAAACAACAAAACAAAAAAACAAAAAAACAAAAACAAAAAAACAAAACAAAAAAAAACAAAAAAGAATAAAAAAAATCATGATTTCAATTCTTCAAAGTATTCTAAAAAAAAGAGGCATAAGAAAAAGACAAAAGAAAGGGTTGGGAATTCCTACTTCTCTCACACAATCTCATCAAAGAGAATTTCGTGAGAAAAGTATGAAGGGGGCATTTGTTTATATATAAATAATGTAACATATGTCCTAATAGAACCCAAATCAAAAGTTAATCAAAATTTAAATCATGGATATGTTTAGAATCAAAGTTGGAATGTCCTAATCTTAATAGATTTTGGATTCTCTTAAAATAAATTATTTGGGTGTCTTGGACTAGAATGCAAATCCTGAGGCAAATAAAAAAAAAAAAATGTAAACTACAAAGTTGCCCCTGAGATCATATCTTGAGGAAAAATGCAAATTACAAAATTACCCCTGAGATCATATCTCGAGACAAAATGCAGATTACAAAAAAAATCGCCCCTGAGAACTTATCTTGTGGCAAGATGCAAATTATAAGATTACCCTTGAGAACACAGATCTCGAGGCAGTCTCAAATCTTAGGATAGCGCAAATACGCATCCCGAGGCAATCTTAAATTTTATATAGCCTGAGAACAAATATCGAGGCAACCTGAGAAAGTGCAAATCTCAAGGTACCCAAACACGTATCCCGAGGTAAATTGAATTTTATTAATTTAATTAAATTTTGAAAATTTAATTAAAATTTAAATTTTGATTTTATCCTCTCTTAAAATTTTATTAATTAAATTAAAATTTTAAATAAGATCTTATCCAATTCTTCTGACTTAGTCCGTGGAAGGTTATGATTTTGCGGGAGGGGTTGGGATTAGGATAAGGACGGACAAAGCTTTTAAAAGGTACTTTTAAAAGGAAGGAGGAGGCCGGGGGGAGACTGGAAAAAAAAAAGATAGAGAAAAGAAGGAGGAGGAAGGCAAGGAAGATGGAAGCCGGGGAGGGATCGGCCAGAGAAAAAAAAAAAAAGAAGATTTGAAGAAGAAGAAAAAGAATGAAGAAGAAGAAAAAAAAAGGAAAAAAAAATCAAAGGGAGAAGAATTTAGAGAGGAAAAAAAACGGAAGAAGAGGGTATGAAGAAGAAGAAGGAAAGAAGAAAAAAGGTCTTTCTCTCTTCTATTCCTATATATATATATATCTACCAAGGAAAAAATCGCCTGATGCCATCTGTTGCCGTGTTCACCAGTGTTGTTGCTGCTGTTGCAGCTTGCCATGTTCATCGT
The DNA here is from genome assembly GCF_009730915.1 of Dioscorea cayenensis subsp. rotundata. Taxonomy (NCBI): domain Eukaryota; kingdom Viridiplantae; phylum Streptophyta; class Magnoliopsida; order Dioscoreales; family Dioscoreaceae; genus Dioscorea; species Dioscorea cayenensis. The sequence continues at coordinate 4,083,445 of NC_052471.1, read as the reverse complement.
TGAAGCTGTCATCGTTGCTGAGTGGCTGAGATAATGCTGCCAAGTATGCCTGATACTTTTGTTGGCGTCGCTGTCGCCGCTTGACACCGTTGCTGCTGCTATTGCTGCTTGCCGTGTTCGTCGTTGAAGTTGTCATCGTTGCTGAGTGGCTGAGATAATGCCGCTAAGCATGCCTGATGCTTTCGTTGGCGTCGCTATCATCGCTTGACATTGTTGCTGCTGCTGTTGCTACTTGCCGTGAATGTTTCTCAACCGAATCCCGTGACTTTCTCTCTCGACTCAACTCCCAAATCCACCCCGATGCTGATTCCTACACGATTCTCTTCGAAGGTTGTGAGTGCGAGAACAACCTCTCATCTACACGCGAGGTGTTTGGCGAAATGATCACCGCGCTCGGATAAGAACCTTCCAACATCCCTGCATATGATTCTTTCTTATCAAACCTCATCCGCGTTCTTGGCGACCCGGATGAAGTTCTTAGCTTCTTGAAGATCTTGAGAGAGAACCGATGCTTCCCGGTAATCAAATTCTTTCAAACCACGAGTTTGTCAAGCAGCGCGACACCCGCGGCGCTGTCACTGTGGGACACTCTCATAGGACGCAATGGCTGCTATTCTAATACTTCAATATTCAACTCCATAATCTCATTGAAGTGTCAAATCTGAGACCCTTCACAATGAACAAACTGTCCAGCTGCGTGACTATTATTGATGTTGATAGTGAAGAACCACAGCACTACTCTTGTAACTTGCGTTGGTGATGAACGGCTAGAATTCCAGGATGAAGATCTTGTTTCAGGGAATGATAGAGTTGAATAAAAAATGCCGGGCCTTTTGAAGAAGACACAAGCTCTTGTGGTGTTTATAAGAAAGAAGGAATAGGCACACTAGTAAAGCAACCCAAGTTTGAAGAAGACATAAGCTCTTGCGATGTTTATGAGAGAGAAGGAATAGTTACATAGGTAAAGCAACCCAAAGTTTGAAGAAGACATAAGTTCAGGTGTGAGCTTGGGATATATGCATGCAGTTAGGGATCCAGGTAATTTCTTCTTAGTGATTCAACCACCCATAATTGCTATATTTGGTGTCACACCCACCCCTTCTACCGAGGTAAATGTGGCACCCATCAGTTAAAAATCCATTTTAACTGGAAACTTGACACCCATCAGAAACCAAATTAGACTTACAAATCACAATTTACAACTTTACATAAACTACAGGATTCAAATACATAAATACAACAAATATAATTACTTAAATTTGCAGGTACAACCGCTACAAGATCCCGACAACAACAAATAGAAAGAAAGGTATGTGACCCACTGCAATCTTGGACTCAACCCTGACTAGCTCTATAGTCGAACAATAATCTACTAGGGTCCTACTCCTGCAACTACAGCACGTACAGTTGGTCGATAGTGGCTCAATAATTTTAAATAATTAAATATAGTGTATATAAAGCATATAAAGATCAATTTCTCAAATAATTTTCCCAACTTTCACAAATACTAGAATTTTAGAAAGATACAACTTTAAAGAGCTTTTTGAAACATAAATTCAACAGAAATCAACATCAATTCGATTTTCTCAGAAAACACAAATTTTGTGAGGGATTGCCCTCCTAAGAGCGACAGCTGGCTTCGCCCCCTCACCACAATTCAAAATAACATAAATTTCAAATTCAAAATAAAACAATACCCAACACTCACCCAGCATAACATGATCTAGAAACCTCTCTGACCTTCGCCGAGGCCATGGCTAGGTTCAAAGCCATCAAGGAACTCATGTCCTTAACGTTGACCCATCGGTTCACCGGTCGGTGACCCCGGCTACCCGATGAATATCCAGTCAGGGCTCTACGCTCCCACATGAACTAGCCCTCGTAGAAATCAACACTTAGGTCCACCATGCCACCTCTAAAGGCTGGCCCGTGGGGACCCACTACTGCAGTAGTCGGGCTTTAACCCGCCGTCACTGTCCAAACCAATCAAGTAGATATAGCAATAATACAATCGGTATAAATCATATCACAGGATCCTTATCCAGGACAAGTATTCACATATCAGAAATAAACATTATTTTCCACAAAGCCAATGCCAAAAGTATAACAATGCATAATACCAGTAAAATCCAGATCCATAATACCATTCCTATACCAGAAATGAAAACCAATTCCACAAACAATGCCGATAAAACATTTTAATATGCTCACATGGTTTCACAAATCATTCCAAATCAAAACATATGTAACCATCAAGAATAAACACATGAACCAAATAATTAAATCATATATATATGTGTATTTTCACTATTTGAAAATACGTATAATTTTACAAAATAATGTGTATCAATACGATTGTCATGGCACAATAACGTCAAATAAATATAAGTATCTTTGAACATTATGCACAATTAAACATAATAAAATGAAATAATCAAACCATTATTTCCAAAATACTAATAATTAACCAATTATGTAAAATAATAGCTACTATCAACTCACCTGGTTTCCCTTGGGTTTCTTCCTGGACCTGGAACTCCCTCCCAAGCCTAATCAACACCTAACAGGATAACAGAATAAAATAAATAAATACGACAACTAAAAACATTATTGAACCCAACTGAAAATACAAGAAATCAATAACCTACTCTCTAATTGGCCCACTCACTCCAATCGGTTAAAACACGACCTTGCATAATTAAACCGGTCTCCAATTGCATTTAAATAAACCCAATTTAGGCTAGACCATTCTGAACCAAACTCAATTTCACTAAGCCAACCTCAATCTAGCCAACCAGCCTTGAACCAACTCCAATTCTTATACAAAATCTGTTGAACCAGATTGGTTCAACCGAACCCAAATTTTCCTTGAATTGGTTTAGCCCAAATCCTTAGCCCAACATCCAAACCAAGCCCAAATCAGTCCTAACCCACTCAATTTAACCAAACAATTCAAGTCCAACCACACTCAACTTGATTTGATCAAACTTAGACCAAAATCAATTCAATTGAACCCAACCACTCCAATTCTCATCCAAACCCAACTCCAATCAATTTAATGAATATGCCTAAACCAAATCAAGTCCATTCAACCAAATCAACTCCAATTCTCTTCACTTGATTTGATCAAGCCCATTCAACCAAATTAAACCCAACTCAATCAATTCAATTCATCTCAACCAAATCAATTCCAACTTGGTTTGATCCAACCAAATCAATTTGGCTAAACCCAACCAATTCCAATTCAACCATCATCATTAACATCTTAATCATCGTCATCATCAACTTAATTAACTAAACCAAACCCTAATTTCGGTACTACAGTACTGCTACAGTAAGACCGAAAATCTCCTCCATTCAAGCTAGATTCATCATGAATACAAGGTTTTTCCAACATCTAAACATCTCATAATAACAACTTCATCATTCTCATTAATATTTCTTCAAATCCATCATCATTTTCATCAAATTCAACATATATACAAACATGCATACATACACTCTCATTCATGAAAAATACACCAAGAAAAGCTCTTACCAAGTAAAACAATCCATCCGACGATCTCCAAGCCCCTCTATTTAAAAACCTCCAATTTTCTCCTCATTTCTTCAAAAAAAAATTTTCTCGGGGTACTGATGAAACCATCAAACTCTAGATTTTTCTCAACTTAAGTTTTCTGCCAAAATTTACTGTTAGTCCCTGAAAATACAATCTCTTACAAAATGTTCCTTGAAAAGTTCACCAATGGTCCCTGAATCTGAAATAGTATTTCCAAAAGATCCTTACAAACTATCTAACGGTCCCTGAATTATATCACAGTATTTCAAAAAGATCCCTGCCGCCTTACCTTTCAGTCTTTGGTTTTCAGAAACATTTCATGTCCATCCTTTTTCTATTACTCTTTAACCCAAAATCTTTTAGAAACTTTCACATTTAGGTCCTTGTTCTTTCCAGTTGGGGTTTCTCAACAAGATTGCTCTGTAGAAAAACTTTACTACAGCTGAAATAACACCCTCAATATATTTTCCAACAGGTATCCAAAGGTTAAGGGAATTACATTTGGCTTTCCAAGCTTTAGAGAAGTTCAGGTGCGAGCTTGGGCATTTTCCTGTGGCTGAGAAATGGAGATGCCCTGTTTGTTATGCTAAGATTGATTGAGTCATAAGGCTGCACGCAGTTTGAGCGAAGCCAGAAAAAGAAAAAAAAGTTGATCACCAGTAGTGTTTATACATATTTTGGATTGCATTGGAGTGACCTAACATGTATATGATTATGCATCATATTATGTGCTGTGGCAATTATTTCTCGACAAGAGTAATGTGATTCGTGAATTAGAGGAAAATTCATTATATGCATGCATGCTGATGAACACAAACCTAAAATACTCATGTTTGATTTTGAAATATATATACATATATATATATATGTACACAGTTGCTGTTGAATACAATCAAGGTTGCATGAGATCAATATAGTGGGCCATATTAATATGGTGTTAAAAAAAATATAAATATATAAATAAAAAAATGAAAATGATGAAAGGCATGCTATAGTCTCATGACATGCATAAAAAAATAAAAAATAAATAAATAAAATAAAAGGCATAGGCCCACAAAAAAAAATATATATAGATAAATAAAAAAATAAAAAAATAAAAAAATGAGAAGCACATGGGCTCACCGTTTAAAAAAAAAGGATACTGATGAGAAGCATGCATATGCATACTCACGTGCTTTAAAAAACAAATCCAAGCATGTACTCAATTCAATGTGCAAGCAGATGAGCATGCATACTCATGTTTGATTTTAAAATAATATATATGCAAGGTTGCGGTTTGATGTAATAAAGGTTGCTGAGAATATTTATATATATATATATATATGTATGTATATAAGCTACTACCTATGTTCATTCTTCTCCAAATTATATGTGAATATCGTATGTGAATATTGAAGAAACAAACCTCTTATCTGATAAGGGTAAATAAAAAAAGTTAGGCATTACATGCATGCTTGTTGGACGTGTCCATCCCTCATCAAACATGTAAAATGATGAGAGGCATGCTATATATTCACGTGCATAAAAAAAAACAGGAAGGAAAACCATCAAGATGGCCTTCATCAATTAGAAGAACATGAAGTTGAAGCAATCATTGGAGAGCGTGGCGGGTGACAATAAAATCTAGCATCTCTTTAAATAGTCAGAGAAATAGAAGGTGCACATTCTAAAACTATATTCGTTGGTGATACATAGACTGATCTAAATGTGGAAGAATATTGTATTTGTGGGAGAACTGCATCCCGTACCTCATGGTTCTTCCTCACCAGCTAGCTTATTGAAGAATGCTACTGAAGTTGTAAAAGTGATGACCCGTACTCTATGAACAATTCTTTTGGATCTACTTTTGTATATGGATACCAAAATGTTGCATTTGAAGATATAAAAAAAATGGAAAAAGTGTTACATGCATGCATATAAACATGTACGTACTCACCATAAAAAAGGATCCCATCATGCACATGACAGAATGGGTGTATATCAAGACACAATAAGACATGTTTCAAGGCGGCAACAAAGCATGCAACGTAATGATAAGGCATAGGCAGCGGTGATTTATTTTAAGGCGGGCATGAAATATTTATTTCAAGATGGCTATGAGGCACCCAATGCGGTGACAAGGCACAGGCAGTGGCAACGATATATGATATATATATATATATAAAAGAAAGTCATATACTGACATATAAATGATGTATTGGATATATGTAATAAAGTAACAAAATTTATAATTCGCAAATTTTCTTGCCCTTTTATTTGTATTTTTGCCCTTAATCGGAGGTTCCCTAGACATTGTCTGGGGTAATTAACAATAGAGTCTTGCCTCCATTAGAAATGAAAGAACCCACGAAACAAATATGATATTTGTGTTTCGATGTGCCGTCTGGTGTCTTCTTCATAGACATGATGCCAGACATGTATTTTCGATCCCACACAGCCAAGTTCTCATTTACCTTCTCCTATATCAAAATACAATTTATAAAAGAAATTAAATAATTTAAAACAAATTGTAAAGTGATTAAAGAACAATAAAAACATAGGTATTACCATAATTTGTTCGGTTTCCACATTCATGTGAGAGCCATCCTTCTTAGTATGGGTTGCTCTAAAAATTTCAAGGCGTCCTACTTTTCTTCCACTGCTAGCCTGCTAATAATTAAACACAAATTAGTTTGAATCACAAACATGAAAAGTTTATAGTTTCTTACCATTTCTTTTTCCTTTCTTGGGAAACTCTTTGATCCAGAAGTATGCATATATTTTTGTTGCTTTCTACTAGCAATCCCAAGTTTTTCTGAATCCTACATAACGACATGCATATTAAATTATAAATAACTAAGATATGATACTCTCGATGCAATAAGAAAAATATTTACTCCAACCTCTCCTCTCCTTGAATACCAAAAGTCAACTAATTGTTCCCATTGCCATCAAATAGTAGCCTTGGATGTTTATCCTTGTTTGCCTATAGACTTTCTTCTCGTCTAAAATGTTTTATTTTCAAATCATGCTTGCAATCTTTCCATTTCTTCCCCAAAGATTTGAGCACATAATCTCTTGAAATTTCAAGAGAAAATCATAACTATATGAGAAAGTTTATATAAACAGTTTGGATTAGTAATAGAACTTACTATCAACACTTCAATATTTATAAGAATATCATTTGAACAATTTAGTTAAGTGAGATTACCTTAATAAATTTCAACAATTCATCCTTCAATGTTTTTGGCACTTTATGCCAACTCTCATATTAGAAGCCAATCTGTTGTCCAGATCGAGCAAGCATACCTAGAAATCCAACCAATAATTATGCTTCAGATCCAATTGGTTGTCCTAAATGATTGGCACTCACTAAAACGCTTTCTTGAGGAGGTAATGTCCATAACTCTTTTAGAGTTGTTCGACCCCTTTTTCTTTGTTGTCCTTGATTATCAACTACAATAATATATATGGACAGGTATAATAGCATCAGCCATAAAAATAATAACTATTGATAAACAGTAAAACCCTTAGCTATCAAGCAAACAAAGAAATAGAAAACATATACAATAATCATCTTATGTTTGTATATAATTATTGGTGGTGTCAGCATATGATTATTGTTGCTATTTGAAGTCTATGTCATGGAGTTGAGTGATCACTGTTTCCGACTAAGTACATAGTTCAGGTGACAACAACTTTATTAAATACAATCAAGTTGACAACACTCCACATGAAAAAGTATCAGATATTTAGTAAGATAATCATATATAAACATCATACAAGTTGCTATAATTATATATAAATACAAATTAAGTAGATAACAACAGTGCTTGCGATTTTTCCATATGAATCCCTGATACTATGTTGAAAAAACTATTCACCAACAAGATCTGAAAAGGATTTATCAGGATAATTAAGTGAGATAATATACAAATTCTGTCAAACTATATGCTTAACTGATAGAACAGTACTTGTTTGAGTACCAAATTCTAAACCTTAGTGTCATACTTCGAAGGTCTACATTTTGCATAACAATGACATGAATGAAATTTCCAGCTCTGCTAGTACACTTGCTGTTAGCAGCTTGAATCAATGTTTCAGTATTGTTACAAGGTTCATTTAATTTTGCTAAACTTAGTATAGAGATATTACCTAGCTAATCTCATCAAGAAAGCATGAAACACAAGTATAATGAGCAAGGAAAAGGAAACTTTCAAGGCTAAGAGAGCTGAAAAGAGTGTAAGAACAAACCTTATAATTCCGTAGAAGCAACAAATTAAAAAAGATTGATTTTTTTGTCTCATTAATATATATAACAATACATTTGCAACAACAAACTAATTAAGAGCATATATCATCAAAGAAACATCCTTTCTATTTCATAGTCCTCAATTTCATCAACAATATTAACATTATAAGTATATATATAAGCCTTGTTTGGATTGGCTTTTGGAAAACCCAGAAGTGTTTTTTTATAAGTTAAGCACTTCTGGGTTCCAAAAATATTATTTTTATTGGCTTTTCTGAAAAAGCAGAAGCTGTAAAAAAAAGTTGAAAAACAGTTTTTTTCAAAATCTTGTCATGACCAGCTTATGAAAAAAGTTGTTTTTTAGTTTATTTTTACAGCTTTTGCTTCTACATAAAAGCTAATCTAAACAGAAAATACAAAAAGTGCTTAACTTACTTTGGAGAAGCACTTTTTTTCAGAAGCATTTCTACTAAACTAAAAAAAACACTTTTTTGATAAGCCAATCCAAACAAGGCTATAGTGTTTAACAACAAACACAAAACTCATAATGATCAAATAACAAGATATAATCAACTCATCAAAGAATCACTTACTACCTATTTGTACATATATAACAATGAAAAATCCATAGTATATATGTATAGATATATATAAGATACCATCATCACGAAATATTAAATCCCTGATACATTTATGTGGTTTGAGTATTTTTAATTGAAGTTGAAGATCATAAAATTACCTTTATTTAAATCAACGGCTTCATTGATTGGGTGAACATTCTCTAATCTTGAGCATGTGTTCTTGGTTACAACTTCATCATTAAGGTTTGAATCATCTGAGGATGATGGAATCAAGCTATGTGGAGTAAGATCAGGTAGTAGAGCGGACCTAGTAGAACCAACATGGATTGCTGCATTATTATTGCAAGTGGTGCCTGCTGTAGCACCGCCAGCATCACATCCACTTTCATTGTTCGCAGTGGGGGAAGATTGGACCATTTTGATACCCTTCAACTTTAATATCCGCATTTTTTCCTTGTTTGCAAAATATAAAAAGAAGTGTGCATAACATCAACAAGAAAGCAATTGGTTGTGGCATAAAGTGATGTTCACCATATTGCTTGTGAATCATGCCAAAATAAAATGAGTTCTAGATTAACACTCTAATTCTAAAACATTTACTTAAATATTTAGCAACAAAAGTAACAAACAATTCAAAGGACGATGTTAATTATTGATTCATGACATGCAACAGAAAAAATTTTCAATCAAGTAAGCATTTGTTTGTATAATAAATTGATGTTTTCCTGCAGTTTGTGGCATTAATGCTGCTCTCACAAATCATGTCAAGATATAGTGCTCAATATTATACATACTATGCTGAATTATACATAATATTCTCTAACTGAGAACATGAAGCTTGTCATTACAAGTCAAAGTGTGCACCTAAGTAAAGTCAGCAATTTCTAGCTCTAGTTCCCTTTGGAAGGCATATGTTGTTCCTCTTCCAATTAATGCCTCTGGTGATGTAGGATTCTCCCTCAATATCTAGATATAATTAACACAATAATGACAGCTATCATACACCAAGAACCAAAAAAGACATGCAACAGATGAAAAAAGAAGAAAAAAGATAAAGCTCAACCAGATTGAATATCGATATAGCAGCATCATACTTTCCTTAATTGACCTACAAAACTAAAATATCTTCTATTAACCTTTTTACTTCTTAGGATCCTTGCACTTAGAACATATCTCCAAAGCAGATGCTTTTTGGGATGGTTAATATATTACAGATTAATAGGTTTGGAGTAATAAATTGACTCTGTTTTCTAGAAAATGACTTAAACTAAATTGCTAGAACAAAAACCAAACAGAACCCCAAATCAATCCATATGCTTATAAAATGCTTACACTTCATGAACCACTTCTCTCTAGCTAGAAAGGAACACTTCTATAATTGAATGAGCAGTTTCCTTATAAATCTTATCTCATGCTCTAGCAAACAACTATAACTAGCCCAAAGACAAATACAAACTAGGGGTGAAACCCAATTCAAGTGATAAATTCTAAACTTTTTTTTTAATTTGTTTAATCATTCATGCATGGTTTAAATTTTGTAAGGGCAATTTTTCCTGTAGGAAATTTGCTTTAATTGACTATTTTGCATGAGGTTTTCCTTAACCTTAAATTTTTCCTATAGGCAATTAAATTACTAAATCAAGCATGCTACTAGCTGCAAATGAATTGGTCTCTAGAATATTAACTTTTACATAATTAATTTACATGGTCTTGATGTTTGGTGTATAAAGTGACCATGGATCTTTTTAATGATATTTAGCTAAAGTTTTAGATTAGTGTTGTATTTACTTTTTTTCATTTGTTTTCCTGGTTTACTGAAGATTGAAGGGCATGTTGTTAAATTTGTCATTGCATAGAGAAATTTGTATGGTAGGAGGTTTTAAATTGTCTTATGTTGTAAGAGCCATTGATTTTATGTTGTGGACCAGGGAAGTGCAAGCTTGAGTAGCACCTTTTTATGGTCACTGAGAGAATACATATTTATGCTTCAAGGAGGAGTTGAATTCCTTAATTTTTTTTTTATTTTTCTTTTTGAAGTTTTGATTCATTAAACCAAATTTAACTTTTGCTGTCATGGTTACTTTCTATTATATTCTTTGGAGACAATGCTATCCTTAGAAATTCCTGTGCAAGATGAAAATTTCTCCAAATCAGAAGACTTCAAACTAAAACCTATTTTATTTTTGCATGGTATCTGGAGAAGTTTTCATCTTGGTTAGACCTTTTGTTTTGATGAATTTTGGTTGTTGATGTTATTAGTTACTTTTATAAGGGGGAAAAAGCATTTACTACTCAACCATTGTTTTAAGTTTGTGATCAAAGCTTTTGTTGATCTACCAACATTCCTGTTTGCTCTTGATCTTAGGTGATAGTTCCTTGTGTTCATCATCATGTGCTACAAAGTATTTAAAGCTGAGGTGTTTCTCATATTGTTGTTTGTTTCTTAATTCCACTCATTTCTGTTTTATGTTGAACTTATCTATTCCTTTATATCAATAGGCAACTCAAAAACTTACTCAAATTTATGTTATAGTGAAGATCAGCTGACAATTTTTTACTTCTATTTGAGAATGTATTATTGCTATATGCTTGTACTTACTGTATAAAAAATGCTAAAATTTGTTTTCTATATGCCAAGGTAATTTTCTTCATTCAAAGTCAAAGCCCAATACAAGCCATACATTATAACAATTTTCCCATAAACTACCACAAACTTATCCCATTGGCATAAAACCACAAGCTCTTGCACAAGTTAGTGAATCTATTTTATGAAAATATAAGACAAGTGAATCTTGAATCTATTCCATTCACGTCATGAGCTATTGGATACAATAATTAGAATGTAGATAAGTAACAATTCTGCAATAACTTTCAGCTACATAATAGGGGAAAAAAATACAATATGAACTAGTAGTTTCCAGAGATGTTTGATGTCATCACATACTAAACAACTATAACAACCCATAGAAAACTAGAAACTAGGGAGGAAACTTGCATTTTGTTCATTCTAAGTTTACAGAAACCTGGTTTATCAGCATAAAAACTACAAGCTCTTACACAAGAGCTAGATACATTAAGAAATCCTCACACTAAAACAACAATTCATTTGCATTTTGAACTATTTTTTGTCCAATAATAAGAATCTAGTTAGCCACTGATCCAATGAAATGGAAAAATTTTAGAAAGATTACAAAAAAGTAAACTAGGAGGACTTTAAATGTGAGATAAGAAACTATATGGAAAGTGTGATGGTTGGCTTGAATAAAGCATGGCCAATTTTGTTTACTTGGTCATTCATATATAAATGATCTCATGGAGCATATTTTTTTTTTGTTTTCAATATATATATATGTACTTGTTTAGAGTATTAATTGAAAGATGGCTAAATGGGGGTTGTTGCATGACAATTATTGCATCATTTTGAATTCTAGAGAAGCTTTAGTTTCACTGCTTAAACCTGATTATCATTAGTTAAGCAAGTTTTAAATGAACAGATAAAATATAACTGCTTCTCATTGAAGATCTAAAACCAAGTGATGTTCACTTAACCAAAAATCTAATAGAAAAGATTCATCAAGAAGCATTATAATAGATAACAACCATGGGAAAACAGGTTGATGGAGAGGAGTAGTAGCCAGATTGATCAAAATATGGATTTGTTTTATTTCAAGAAAAAAAACAATAAAGCAAAATGAAAGAATTTATATCCCTAAATGTCACATTATCAGAAAGAAAAGTTGTTCCATAATTAAGTTCTAACATGAGTATTCCAAAAAGCAATGCCAGAATGCTAACCTTCTAACGTATGCTTCCAAGCTACAGAACGACACTGAAAGAAGTAGAGAAGCACTTGTATGCTGCACTGGAAACACAGACCCATCTCAGTAAAATAGGAGAAGAAAATTAAGCATCATTGCAAGAGGAAATAAAAATTAGATGACTCACATTTAAAGATGAGCAAGACCACACTTGAATTCTGATAAATCTTGCTCAATCTCCCTCAATATATGTTAAAATCACCATCAAACACAAAGCTAAATGAACTCAATAAGTTGCTACAACTACTCAAAAACAATACAAACATAACAGTTACAACGATTAATTTCAAACAAAATGTACAATTAGGAAGATCAAAGCAAGAATATTCTAAACAAAATGTGAGCATGCTTCAATATGTACATATTTGATAATTTGCAGCTGATAAACTCATTATGTAAGCGTCATCAACAGAAAACATACGGAAAAACAAAATGATAGGCATACTGAAACAAGGACTGAAAACAAAATTACAAATTACAAATCCAATATATTATCAATAGAAGACTTACCAAATTGCTAAGTGTCAACAGTCATAAATGTCATCATCAACATCTTGACGGGCCCAATGGGAGGCATCATTTGCACTCAAAATACTATCATCAGTGGATGGAAAACATTCGGTTGTAGGTACAATATTTGTAGTTTCATCACCCATGTCATACATCTCCCTCGGTTGATTGCGTATCACAACCAACCAACCTGCTTCTTTTGGGTCTTCAAAATAAAAAACTTGCTTTACTTGTGATGAAATCACATATGACTCATCTAGAATGTGTTCTCCTGTGTGAATTGTGCAAGAAAAATTTACCATTGTGAACTTGTATTTATCTTTCTTGATTCCCCTACTACTATTCACATCAGCCTAATCACATCGAAATAGCACAACCTTGAACATGTTGAAATAATCCAACTCAATTATATCATTCAATATCCCATAATAGTCAACATTTCCTTCTAATAGATTAACATCCCGTGCACTAGCATATCTCATTGTTGAAGAAGTAACAAGAACTCCAGAATTTTGTGTTTTCCTACATCTTTCATGAGATTTTGTATGAAATTGAAATCCATTAATGATGAGCCCATTATATCTTTTTATAATCCTGTTTGGACCTTGTGCAAGAAATTTAACTTCTTCAACCACATCATTTCCATGAGAAACCTGTTCAAATTACATGTATCTAATTAAATATATGTATGTGAATGTATATATATACATACATATATATATATACACACATATACATATTAATATATATAAAACAAAACTTTGCCATCAAACATGTGTTTCTGTGATCGTTACGGATGATCATGTTCTAACCACCGTTGATGTGCCATGAAACAAAACTTTTCCCATTAGATAACCAACTTGAAGAAGTTTGTGCCGCACAACAAGGACATGCATATTTTCCTTTGGTGCCCCAACCTGATAAATTTGCATAAGCAGGAAAATCATTAATAGTCCATAATAAAGCGGCTCTCAACTGAAAATTCCTTCTCACTGATGCATCAAATGTCTTAACACCGACCCACAATTGCTTTAACTCTTTAATAAGAGGTTGCAAGTAGATGTCGATATCATTTCCAGGACCTTTATTATCTGGAATAATCTTTGATAAGATGAAAGAAGGTTGCTTCATCCCAATCCATGGCGGTAAATTATAGGGAATCAAGACTACTAGCCAAGTACTATAAGATGTACTTAAAATCTTGAATGGGTTAAATCCATTTGAAGAAAGCCCAAGCCTAGCATTTCGGGGTTCAGCAACAAAATCTGGATATCTTGCATCAAATGATTTCCATGCCTCAGCATCGGCAGGGTGTTTCAAATGGCCATCATTTGTCTGACCAGTAGCATGCCAAACCATATCAACTAAAGTCTTAGAAGTTATGAAAATCCTTTGTAGTCATGGTATTAAAGGAAAATAGAGTAAAACCTTTGCAGGTCTCTTGCGAACGATTTCACCATCATCATCAACCAGAGATTGTTTGGGATCATTCGACACCCAGCAAGAACGTCCACACATATGACAATATTGTTGATGTTCATTATCCTCTCAATATAGCATGCAATCATTAGGGCAACTATGAATTTTTTCATACCCAAGACCCAAATCCTTGATAACTTTCTTAGACTCATGACTACTTCTAGGAATGGCAGCTAAGGGAAAGAATTTTTTAAGAAATTCAATCAACAGATCGAGCCCTTTTCCAGTCATCCCACACATGCATTTCAGATGAAAAAACCGAATGCAAAAGTACAATCTAGAATGTTTTGATCCCTCATAAAGGTTTTCATTCATTTCTATGAGTAACTTGTAAAACTTTGCAGCTTCCTCCGAAGGTTGTTCATCATCTACCACCCTAGAAGTTCCATACCCAACTTGTAAAATGAAAATGTCTAAAATTTTTTAAATAGTTTATTCTCTTATCAAAATAAAAAAATAAAAAATAAAACCTTGGACTAGTTTGCGCATCCAAATTCCTTTAATTAGCTTGATGCATGTTAAAAGTATCCCTTAACAATTCTTCCATGCCATCTTTCCTAACTTGAGAAGTTACTTTATGAGAATTTGAAATTGAAGCATTTCTGAAAGTGGTTGTTGTATTAGAAGTGTCTGATGGAACACGTTCTCCATGGAAAAACCAAGAATTATATCCTTGTAGAATTCCACACATATTAAATGTTCAAGCACTACTTCACGGGTTCGCCAATGAATATTCTCGCACTTTACGCAAGGGCATACTATCATACCATCTTCACTTGAGTTATCGAATGCAAACTTGAGAAATTCTTCCACTCCATTCTCATATTCTTGGCTCAACCTTGACTTATGCATCCAACTCTTATTCATTTCTACTTAATATATAAAAATTAATAATTTAATACTACAAATTATATTTCATGAGAAGTGAAGATTAAATATTGATTTTTATATAAGAAATCCATTCCTTGCTTCAATACCTATATAATTTAAAGCTAATTTTAATTTAAAACTATTCAGAGATATAAGGTTTTAAACTAAATTAAAACTATTCAGTTGTTGTTAATAACTATCATAAAAAAATTATAACATCATCACCAAAGAAACTAAGTTCATATTGAATAGAACTAAGATGGACTAAATCTGTACATCACCAATATACATATTTAAACTAAACACACTGTAAAATAATTAAAAAAACAAACAAATTAAGGCATTTCACAGAAGGAAAAAGGGAAAATATGCTGTGAAGTTGCTTTTATCTGAATATAAATCACTTTATCATCTTTTGAATATATTTTTTTTTTGTTTGGTGTATGTTTTGAGATCTCATTAACTGTATTCAAAAGTTTATAAATGTTTTCTCATACTTTGGTTTTAGGTATATATCCTTCTAGTGAAAATTGCAGCTACTTTAATGTGTTTCAATCAGCATTTAGGTTGCTGATCATGTCGCCTACTTGATCTGGTCATGCATGACAACTTGACAAGAGATTGAGTGTACATAATTCTAGTAACATTATTGTTTCATGACACATTGTTTAAGTCTTACAAATTGGTGCTAAGATAGACAAATTTATTGGTTTTGACGATCGAGTCTTAAGAAGGGAAATCTCTTAATTTATTCCTGAGTTGATAATTGGATGTTTTATCCTTTTGATGTTGATAATCTTTTATTTACTTTTGTTTTTTTTATATGCATGCTTGCAATGAAGCAACTTCATTGTTTCCTCTGTGATTTAATTGTTTAGATTGCAACTTATGAATCTAGTGTCCTTTATAGTTTTTCTCTCCTCTCATGTTATGCTTGAACTTGTTGATTTCTGCTGGAGTTTTGGTTTAAAAAAAAAAACCTCATCTGGGAGGAATTTCATGGACAAATTTAAAAAATCTCCATGATAATGTGTTAGATCTACTCTTGTGCCAAGAACTCTCATTCTCTTATGAAATATATTCTTAATCATATAACAATTTGTTCTATTCCTATTCATTAACTTGCCATCCATATTGAAAGAACGAAAGAAGCAAAGCACCTCACAAACATTCAGAAAAAAATTATAAACATCTTAAGTCATAAACTAGGACCCAAGACCACAAGCATAAAAACCAACTCCAACAATCAAAAAATAAAATACAATAGAAAAGTCATAAACAAACAACAATGACATTCAGATCTCCCAAAATAATTATACATCAATGCACATCAAAACCAAATAAACTTACTTATTCTTTGAGAAAGCCTTCTCAAGATCCTCCTTATTCCTAAGATCCTCCTAGAAAATTCACACCAAAAATCTCATCAAAAACCAAATACAAAACCATCCAACAAAAATTGAATACCCAAACCCTAAGCTCACCAGTTAGAAAATTGAGATTATCAAAGAGATCCACACCCATAAGTTCCCTGACCCGATCTACAAACTCCACATGAAAACCATCTGTGAGGAGATGCACATGGGTGAAAAACAAGATTTAGTGAAAGATAAATGCTAGATTTTGAAGAATGAGAGCAATACAACAAATGATAGAAAGCCGAGGATGACGACGAACGAAGCCGATCTAAATGCTCTGCCACAGTGAAGCTCTATGAGGTATTTTTACCACAGTGAAGCCGATCTAAATGCTATGCCAGTCAGCCATCTTGGTTGCGTAGGCATAAAGAGAAAGAGAGGGAGAGGGAGAGGGAGATGGAGAGAGAGTATATTATACTTATAAGCACTTAGGAAATAAAACCGTCCCGGCATTTCACATTAAACGCCACAACATAAAATATATTATTTATAATTACTGAGAAAACTAAACATTCCCGGCGTTTTATTCCCCAAAACCCCGGACCAATGAAACACCATCCCGGTGTTAATACTAAAAAACGCCGCTAATAGAAATAATTTCTCACGCCAAAATTTTTGTTAGCCCATGAAACAATTTGCCCGGCGTTTTAGTCAAAGGATGCCGTAAAATGTAATATAGTGGTGGTTTTTATATAAAACGCTACCATAAAAATGCCGTGAAAGGCCTACTTTGGTGTAGTGGGAAAGATGAGGGAGAGTTGTTGGTGGACTGAGAGTAGGTGTTGGTGCGATAGGAGAGTTGGGTGAGTGTTGTGGCTGTCAATATTGGGAAAAAGAGTGTTTAGGGCGATGGAAGGAAGTGGGTGACTGGTGTGGCAAACGATGTGAGTAAGATTGAGCAGAATGGCATGTGGTGGGGTTGGTAGTAGCAAGCATAACACCAAGAAACGGTTGACTGTTGATGGCGAGCTTACAATTTATAAGTTTCTCATGAAGTTCATCAAAGGAGATGGGAGAATCACGAGCATTGACGGCATTGATGACGCCTTGGTATGCGTCATCTAAGGCTTCCAAAGCACGATCAGTAATATCCTCCTACGGAATGGGAGCACCAAGTAGAGCAAGATGATTAGCACACGCCTTGATAGCATGTATAAAGTCGGTAATTGTTTGAGGCCCTTTGGTGATGCTTTTGGATTTAGCTTTCAGTTGCTTAATGTGCCCTCGAGATGAGCTGGCAAAGGTCTGAGCAAGAGTACCCCATAGCTGCTGAGCGGTGGTAGTGAGGGAGATGAGAGGAATAATATTGTGATCTAGTGTACTAATGAGAGCACCAAAGAGAAGACGCTCCTGTCGAGTCCATGTTAGATAGGCAGGGTTGGAAGAAGATGTAGTATCCGTGACAATGGTTGACAGTGGAGCAGGGAAGGAGCCGTCAAGATATTTGAAGAGGCCATAACCCTTAAGGGTAGCCTCAATTTGTAGCTTCCACGAGAGATAGTTTTGCGAGGTAAGCTTGATGACATTAGAGAGAGTAACGATAATGATCGGAGTTGTGGATCAATATCATTGGGAATAGTATGGGTAGACATGCTGAAAGGAAGGAGAGAAAAAAAAAAGATGGATCAGAACATGGCTCTTGATACCATGTAAAGATTGTGAAAAGTTCATTCATATTAGTTGTAAAGATTACAATATAAAGCAACATGCTAAGGTTTCGACAACCAAGGAGATATACAAGGGATAACAACTAATAGTTACAACAAACAAATGAATATAGATAGACTTTAACAAACTTAATCCTTAACATGGTTATGGTAGCATAGCAGGGACACATTTATTGCTCTAGTTTTGACCAATGTGCCGGGGTAAACACAATTGCACCTTTCAGAATTGGTACCACAAGCTCACATATATGAGGCACGATGACCGGGCCTTGGACAAGAAAAATAGCCCATTTTAAAAATGGGCCGGGTCCCGGGTTTATGGTTTAATCCCGAGCCTAACCCGGCCCGACCCGAATATATAATATATTTATTAATTATATATATGTTACTAAAGAGAAGCAAAAAAGAGTAACGCGATGGGTGCTGTCAGCTATGGTTTTAGTTATAAATATAATATAAATATATTAGATATTAATAAAATTAAATATTCATATCCTGAAAATATAAAAGCTAATGTTTCTCTCCTTTGGTTTAGGGCTAGCCGTCAGTCTCTCTTCTAAACCACAGCCATGAAGTTTCTCAAAATCCACTGAAAAGCTTCTAATCTTCACAAATTAAGAGGGTTCTTGGATCTCAACCAGAGGAAGAACTTCCTAAGGCCAGAAGAGTGTCATCGCTCATTAGAGAGCTCAATCTCTTTTCTCGAGTCAAGTTCAAATTTGAAAGTGCAAAGTAAGTTTTTCTTCTTTTGTTGTTTGATTTAAGGTTTCATAACCAACTTTTAATTTGGGAATTAGAGTTCTCCAGAGATTTGCTTAATTTATTGTATTATATATTTATTTCTTTGTTCAACCATAATTGATCTTCTCCATTTATTAGGGTTTCATATGGATTGGATTCTAATGTTAGGTTTTATGTGTGAGTTGGGATTTTCGATTGTGATTTTGGAGAAAGTCTCCTCCTTTTGAATTTTGTTTAGCATGATTTGGTGATTTTTTTTGTTTTCTTAAATTGACTTTTGGAATGCTTCAAAGTGCATTGCTGGAGGACTTTTGCCTTGCTATGAAACCATCTACTGAAACTTTTATTTCTATAGAATGAAATTTGAAGAAACCAATGCTTGAAACTTAACGAATCGGATTAATCTCCTTGTTCTTTACATCTCAAAGCTACACCAATCACATTCATAGTTCAAATAATGTTTATTATTATTTTATCTAATTTAATTCTTTTTTATATATATTTGTTTTACATTAGTGCTCTGCTATATACATACACACATAGGTTTTTTGGGTTCTAATGCTTAAGTTCATTGTGCAACAAATTAATTTAGAAAAGTCAAATTGTGCTTTTGTATATTTTCTAGTACTATTATTCATTTTAACATTTTATATTGTTATAGGACTTGACAATGCAAAGTTCAAATGCTCCCATAAATGTGGATGATAGGTATACTAAGTATGAAAATGCTTCCAAGCGTCAAAAAGCTACTACATCAAAGGTGTGGAGTGATATGACAAAACTTGAATTCGAGGATAAAGAGCTAACAAAGGCACAATGCAACAACTGTAAGGGCATTCTATGTGCTAAATCCTCTAGTGGAACATCTCATTTGAGACGCCGTTTACAAGGTTGTCTTAAAAAACATAACAAAGATATTAGACAATATGCAATAGCAAGTCAGTCAACTGCAAGTGGTGGGTCACTCATCAAGAATTATAAGTATGACGAAGAAGAATGTCGTAGAGCTATTTCCTTGCATATGGTAAGCATTCTTTTAGAATAGTTGAAGAACCGGAGTTTAAATATTTGATGAGTATTGCAAGTCCCAACTATAAAAATATAAGTAGACAAACAGCTACGAGAGATGTTTTGCGTTATTATACAAAAGAAAGAGAGCATGTCATAGAAGAGTTGGCTAAAGCCCCGGGTCAAATATGCCTAACTTCTGATAATTGGAAATCTGAGCATATTATTGATGAATATATTTGTGTTACAGCCCATTGGATTAATAGTAACAAGAAATTACAAAAAAGAATAATCAGATTTAGACCCTTGACCCCTCCTTATAATGGTTTAAACATCGCAGATGAACTTGTTTTGTGCTTAGCTCAATGGAAAATAGACGAGAAAATTTTCAGCATTACTTTGGATAATGATTCTTATAATGATGTCATGGTTTCTTCTATTAAAAGTCGTTTTCGGGCTAACAGGGCTCTTTTATGTGATGGGGATTTTTTCCAAATCAAATGTTGCGGACATATTGTGAATCTCATTGTTCAAGCTGGTTTGAAACTAATTGATGTTGTTGTTAATAAAATTCGTGATGGGATAAAGTACAAAAAAAAATTGGTCCTCGCAAGAAAAGATTTTATGAAATGGCTGAAAAAAGTTTTCATTTGAATAGAACTAAAAAATTGCATCAAGATGTGTGTGTCAGATGGAACTCTACATATTTAATGCTTGAATCCGCTATTTATTACAAAGATGTATTAGATTATTGGGGCAGCGAGATAAAGATTTTCATTGTTTTGCACTTTCTGGTGAAGAGTGGAGATCTGTTATGATTTTTTGTAAGTTTTTGAAAGTTTTTTATGATGTGACTTGTATGTTCTCTAGTTCGAAATATCCCACTTCAAATATCTATTTTAGAGGGGTTTGAAAAATCCGCAATATATTGATAGACACTGTTAAAGGTCCGCATTCATTCTTGAGTCCTTTGGTTAAGGAGATACAAGAGAAATTCAACAAATACTGGGCAGAATATAGTGTGGTATTGTCTTGTGCAGCTATTTTACATCCTCGTTACAAGTTGAAGTATGTGGAGTATTGTTATACAAAACTCTATGGCAGTCATGCATCAGAATTTGTGCAAACTATTCTTAATACACTTAGAATATTATTTGATGAATACTTGAAGAACTCCAAATTCAATTCTTCATCTTTGGTTGGAAGTTCAAGTGTTACGGGGGCCAATTTTACTGAATTCAGCTGCCAGAATTCTAATATTGCTAGGGCTGAACTTGATAGTTGTGATGAGAGTGAAGATTACAAAGAGTATTTGAGTAAATCTACATCAAAAATTGAAAAGTGACCATTGGATCTTTACTTGGAGGAAAAAACACTTGAGTTGAACACTAACATTGATATCTTGGACTATTGGAGTAGAAGCTCAATGAGATATCCTGAACTTTCACTATTGGCCCGCAATCTTTTGGCAATTCCTATATCTACTGTGGCATCAGAGTTGGCATTTAGTATTGGAAAGAAAGTCATCAACTATATGAGGAGTTCACTTAAACCAAAAACTGTTCAAGCTGTTGTTTGTTTGGATGATTGGATGCGTGCTAGAGGTTTTTCAGCAGGTTAATCTTTTGATTCTTTTCCATGTACTGAAATGTTATTTTTTACTTATTGATTCCTTAGTTTGTTATTTTACAATTATATTAGGATTTGAAGATGAAGCATATGTCTCTAGTGATGATGAAAATGATGAGGAAAATGAAGCCGTTGCAATGACTTCATAGGTAAAATAGCTTTGTGATGTATTTGAAGTTTAGTTTGATTTATTTAATTTTGAAGTACATTGAATGATGGAAAAAGCTTATGGTTTCTGTCTTTCTTGATTTTTTCAGATATGTGTATCATGCATTGCTATCATTGTTCCATTATTTTTTTCCCTAATTTGATTGTTCTCTTAGTATTGAAATGTTTAGATGATCTTTTTTTTTTGTCATATAATCTACTTTATGTGAAGAGACAAAGAAAAAAGAGAGAGAGAGAGAGAAAAGTTAGTGACTTTCTCAGATTGGATAAGTTGGATAATTTTATTTTCTCAGTTGATACTTATTTCTTTTTCCTCTTATTGATCAATTTATTTCTCTTTGCCCTATTTGATTAATCTGATGCTGGTTATTATTTGTCTTGCAGGTAATGTTTTTCTGCAACAAATTTTGGGAAGAAACAAGTATCAACTTCTAATCTCATATGATGCCAACAAAAATATATATTAGTTACATTTGGCTTTTTGATACCCAGTTTTGTGCAATGTTTGTTATTTAAGCTGGATAATATTATCTCATATGATAATGGTTTGCTATTTAAGTTGGATGATGTAGATATATGTATGATAATGGTAATTTTGTAAATGTTTGTTGATGTTGTCCCATATGTAATGTTCTGTAAGGATAATTTTTTTTATTTCCCAGATATGTGATAATGGTTTTCTTATATATATATAATTATATAGTTAAATCTACATATGAGTAATTTTTGACAGTGTAATGTGTTATAGAATAATGTTTCAGGTATTGAACATTTAATAATTAATTTATTCTTTGTTTAAAAAATTTATTTGGGCGGGCTTTGGGCCGGCCTTGGTTTAAGGCTACAAAATCTGGGCGGGTTCTGGCAAAATATAAGGCCCATATTATCGGGCCGGGCCAGGTTTGGGCGAGTTTAAATTTTATGATTACCAGTCTCAGCCCGGCCCATGGACATGTCTAAGCTCACAAGCTTTTTTTTACAGATCTTTGGTTTTTATGACTTGCTACATCTTACTTTACAAGCCTCTCCATAATATAAATCACAAAACAATATTATCAAAGATAATAATAATAATAATAATAATAATAATAATAATAATAAAATAAAAGTCTCTCATCATTTTATTAAATAAATCCTAATTGAAATACACATTAACTTGAAAGTTTATCTAATATGAAATTTAGATAAACATTCTAACTTTCTCAATAAAACTCCCATTGCCCTCAAAATGTTCTTCTTGGTTCGAACTCATCTCCACAAGATGAAGAAGTGTGAGAGATATATACAAAAAGAAGGGAGATAATGAAAACAATATTTGTACGTGAGTGAGAAGAAAGATGCTCTAATTCATATCATTTGAAAGTCAATTAAAAGTTATGGAAGTTTATACAAAGAAAGGAAGCACTAGGTGCCAACGCTTTGCTATTTTTAGTTTTGGTTGTTTTATTTTTTAATAATGACTTCTCCCTCTGTGGTTACCTATTCTGGAACCTAATTTTACATTAGCTATTATGACTTTTGGTTTTTGGATAATTTGATAAAAAAGATATAATCGTATCTTTAAAGATGTTAAATTTTTAAAAGATATATAAATTTTTGGAACCCTTAGACTTTTGATGCGCAAGTACTTCTTTAAGTATGAATTTGTCATGGCAATTCTTTTTATGAAAATTATATGTTTATTTGTCAAACAATATGAAATTACAAATATAATATAAAAGAACCATGATTGGGTGTATATTAAAAAAACACTCAAACCAATATATATATATTTTTTGGTCATGTGTTTTTTTTAAGATATGTTTACCCTTTGTTTGAAGAGATTTTTATAAAAAGACATATTTACTCATTTTTCTATCACATCATAAAGGGCAAATGCCTTTATACAAATGACTACGTAGCGAGGGACATATAAATTTTGATTTTCATATTTAAAAAATACACAATTGTAATTTTTCTAAATTACATTACAATTTATTTTTTTCCTTGCAATATATATATATAAAATTTTGTGTACTTCTAGTTATATAAAGTTGCATATAAATTAAACATTCCATTCCAACATGTTCATCTCCATTTGTTAGTGAGTACCTTGCATATAACCATCGTGACAATAAACAAGTGGTTAAGGCAATAAACTCTTATGCAAGAGATTAAAGATTCAACTCTTTCCTAATGGATGGTTAAAATATAATAGTGAAAAGTGAGCATGTTTTAGGCCACATTGTCACAAAATGAATAAATAAAACCTAATATATTGTCACCGGTCCATGGGGGATGGGTTCAGTCCCACATCGGCTGTATACTAAAGAAATATTGGGATTGGAAGGGATGGGCAATTTTTCTTATCAAGCTGGTCGTTTAAGATGTGGACTTAGTCCTTGACAATTGGTTTCATAAAAGTGTGAGGGCCTAGCCGAGGCTTGGAGATTAAGGAGGTCTTTGGACTGATCGTGATCCCCTAACAAGGATATCAATGATTGGTTTGAGGGCCCATGGGGGATGTGTTTAATCCTACATCGGATATGAATTAAAGAGATCTTGGAATTATATGGGGTGGGTAACCATTCATAGCAATTCAGTTTTTTGGATTTGAACCCAGCTCATTGGAATACTTAATTATTCCTTTTTTCATTTGCTAAGTCTATGGTATATATATTTATATACTAATAAGCTAGAAAAGGTCGCCATCCTTGGAAGTTGTTAGTGAACCTAATGTTATTTAATATTTATTATATTGAAATATATATATTATTTATATTTGAATATTAGAAGTAAAACTAGTCAAAACTTTTCAGTTAGTTTTCCTTGATGATGGAGATTGTTGAGCAGCCTTCAACTTTAAAACCAAAAAATAAATGGAGTCATGTATATCACCTCTATTGAATAAAGATCTCACCCTCTTTTAATTTCCTATTTCCTGGAATATTTTATTTGAATAGAAAACTTTTAACTTAACTCGATCTATTATCAACTCTATAATCATTGCATTTGATCATATATTTTTTAATTAAATTTCACAATTAGCCATTATTATCAAGCTTAATATTATAACCGTGAGTTTTAAAATTATTGCTTAGATGAGAGCCAGAATTCTTTTGGAGTTTGTGGATGGTCTCTCTCAACAATAATTTCTTTAGAATTTTTTTTATGCTTTTTATTTAGTTTGTATATATATATATATATATATAATGGTGTTGTTTCAACCACATGATGCTTATATATGTCATTGTCTTCCAATTGAATTATTCACAATCCGTTTATTTTCTCATAAATAGAAAATTATTTAATAGTATATACATTCAAAATATATATTTTTATAATAATTTGTGATGAATTACATAAAAGATCATTGAATTAATTATATCTCAATTTATTTGATAATAAATCAAATACATGAGAAACAATGAAATATAAAACAAACAACAATAATGAGACCAATTTAGGAGCACTTAATTGATAAAACAGCTCTTTTACACACAACATGAACCACAAGATCTTTTATACATCTTCGGCTTCCATGACTTACTGCATATCGCACCATGCCTTTCCACAATGTAAATCATACAATAACAACATTACCATTAATGCCTCTTGTCTTCTTTTTTCTTTATTTTATATTTTTTTTAAATAGGTGACAAATACTCTTATTTAAAAGTATCAAAAAAATAGATATACAGATGTGCCAGCCACCATCATTTTATTGCAAAAATGCTAATAGTATATGTACTCATAAACAAAAAGACTATGATGTTATATATATATATATATATATGAGACTGAGTCTTCTACAAACGTTCGTGCTAAACTGTTAGATTTTAATCTAACGGTCATCTGCATAGCTTCTATAGTGCATAACCAATTTTCCTCCAAGTGAAACTGTTCATACGAATAATGTTTCTATGCATAGGATGCACAGTAGTTTCAAACCGTGACTGAAACAGTAACTCAAACAATCTGAATAGTCCAACTTGGAGGAAAATTACCTAACAGAAAAAAATAAAAACATAAAAAAACCAGCAGCATCCAACAATTACCCTTTTCTCCACCCAGTATAAGCTTTGACTACTATTGTTGGCTGATGGTACTTTTCACATACACAGTTCTCTCTATCTCTCATCTGTTTTTTTAAAAATCTGAGAATGTTCTACAACTTCGGTATGCTATATATATGTATGTATGTTTGCATGTATATATATTTAGATTACTGTTTTTAAATATTTGTATTTAGTATAAATTATATAATTACATCTTTAAATAGATGGATGTCTGTGTATATAGTTTATGCTGCAATACTAGATAATATTTCATTTTTAAATTTATAAACTTTTAAAAATGTTATAGAAGCCAAAATATTTATTTTTAAAATAATTTATGATGAATGGCATAAAAAGATCATTGAATCAATTATCTATCAATTTATTTGATAATAATTCAAATATATTAAAAGTAATGAAAAACAAAACAAACAACATTAATAATGAGACCGATTTAAAGTCACTTGAACCTCCATGGGTTTTTATGGTAGCATAGTAAGAACACATTGCTCTAGTGTACAGGAACATGCTAGGGGCACACAGTTGTATGTTTGACAACATGTATTTTTTTAACAGCTTTTTAGATATTTATCATGTGAGACAGACTAACACACGAGGTAATGAAGGGTTGCCATGTGCATCAAAGATAATATATCAAGAACTATAATCTCACGATGATAAATCTTCCCTGTAATGTAGCTCTAGAGGGATGAAAAATATAGTTCTTCTTATAAGGGGCCCACATTGAAACCCATCGTATAGTACCTGATCCCAATGAACAATACTCCACAGTTTAGGCCACTCATTGTCAAAGTGAGAAACCCCAGCACTGTACAGGGGTTCTCCTCTTATCATCTTATTAAACAAATCTTAATTTTAATATAAATGTTGAAACTAAATATTCTATTAAATTTAAAGTTAATTGAACATGATGCCAAATTAAGTGCACCATAAACTAAGAAACATGCTTGCAATGGGCACGAAAGAGCTCTTGCTGCTCTTCTTAGAATGTTCAACAAGTTTTGAATTAACCTGGACAAGATGAAGAAGTTGAGAGCCACTAGAAGAAAGAAGCTATGTAAACAACCCTTGAGAGAGCCATTGCTTGTGAAAAGTGGAGAACAGTGCGTGGATGTAAGTCAGAAGAAAGAATGGATCCAAATTTATAGAGAGCTTGGTAATTAAAAGGAGAGAACAAATGTAGGGAGTACTAAGGGGAATGGGGAAAAACCCCTCCGCGCCTAGTCAAGCGGGTGGAGCCGGGCGGATCAAGAAATGCTCTCCCTATCCCATGGGTTCCCCACCCGGCACCTCGATGCGATTCCCCAACAACAAAAATAAATAATACATTTTAATTTTATTTATTAATTAAGTTTTAAACATTATGTTATTTTTATTAATTAACTCGTTGTTTCATCCTACATTATATTATGATTTATAATGAGAAATATTTTGTGAATTTTTATTATTTCATATATGATGTGTGTGTTGCAGGGAAAAAATTAAAAGAGGCGGGAATTCCTCTCTTCGATGGGGGAGTGAGTGGGGGGATTTTCTCTTTCACGGGGAACTTTGGGGAGGAGATCCCCGCTCCGCTCCACTTGCATCTCTAATTAGATGGAGAGCCTTCCTAGTTTTAGTTTCGGTTGTTTTATTTTAAGAAGTGGCCTTTTATTCCATGGTTGTTGTCACGGCCTTCCCGATCGCCCCAACGATCACCGCGCAACGCTCATCACACCACCAAGGCGCCGAGCCAGCCTTCAATACCTGGAACCAAAAACAGCCCAAGAACTTGCAAGCAACCATGCCCCATCAAGTAAACAAGGCTAGTAAACATGCAAACACAAGCATAGACATCATGAGAAGCCAAGTATAAGAGAGAAATCCGAAAACTCTCTATTAAATGAGAAGGAATACAACCAGGGCCAAGACCTAACCAAGAGTTCATCAACCTCCCTTTTTCTAAGGGAATGAGAGCCATATATATAGGGAAAACCAAGGAGAGGATGAGATCAGCCGGATCCCAATGAGAGGCTAAGATGAAGTCACCTGTCACATCAAGACAAGCACAGTGCTACAGTGCCAAGAAACACAACACTGTTCACTGTATTACACCCGGATCGCTTTACAGTGTCAACCAATGGCACTGTTCATCCAGCCATACATCTCCCCGTCATCCCTAGCCGGTGCGCTCATCCAGCCTCGGTAGCGCGCACGACAGCCCGGTCATACCTATATCCATCGGTAATGCTCCTAGCAAGGCTTCTCGGTAACGGCCGAGTACCCACTCTCGGTAACTCGCATCCGCCACGGCGCGCACCCACGCGCCCTCTAGGTCAAGTGCCTGCACTCACGGTCATGCGCATGCATCAATGGTCTCGGCAACAAGGTTCGACGGGCCAATGCGCCCACCCTCGGTCATAACACTCGGCCACGCGCCCATACGCTACGCGCCGGGTCCATGCGGGTCATGGCGCTCACGACATCCGCCTCGACTCGGCACCACTCGATCAAAGCCATACTGCTCGCCTCGCCGCCTCCCGCGACCAAGGCATCGTGCCATCCTGCATGATATAAGCATCATATTGGATGGAGACCGCATGTAAGGGCACCGACCCTTACAATTGTCCTATATAGTTACTAGTTTTAACCTTATTATTGTCTTTTTTTTTAAAGACAAATGTGACAAGTGTGACATTAAAAAAGAGCTTGTCAAAAAGAACAAAGCACAGTAGTATACTTGTGTCTTAATGACTCCATAGGGATTTACCATATGAGACAGGCTAATACACGGGGTAATGACAGCCTGTCACAGGCACCCAAAATGATATAAATCCTAGAGGGTGAAGAATACAATTTCTCCCACTAGAGACAACCCAATAAACAATGGATAAACAACATTTCTATAATATTTGCACAATATCGCGGCACGGGAGATTTGACCTTGCATTAGTCACCCACTATTTGGATGACTTACCACTACACCACTCACCCAATATTCGGATGACTTACTACTAGACCATCTACTAGTGGTGGCTTTTGATTTTTGAATAATCTCAATGCAGATGTAATCTTATTTCTAAAAACATTGAATGCATTTTGTAGGTTTTCACTATACATGGCATTTCCTCAAACATTTCTCATGAGTTTCATATTGCAATACAGAGGATAATATTCTATTTTTAAAATTTTTAAAAACTTTAAAATGTTAACAACATAAAAGAATCCAAATTTTTATTCATAATAATTTATGCTTTTACATAAGCATAATCACTAAATTCATACATTAAAAAAATTAAATTTAGAGACAATGAAAAAACATAACAAAGAACAACAACATGATAAGGTTCATTGAATCTAAGGGCACTTGAGACGACCTCCATAGGTGGTCATCTTAGCATAGCATGGGCACATCCCTCTTGTATACACTGATGTACCAGGTGGCACACAATTGCACCTTGCGCAACATGTGCCGCAAGCTCTTTTACACATCTTTGGTTTCCATGATTTACTGCATCTCACTTTGCATGCTTCCCCACAATCTGAATTTATTACAAAACAACATTATTAGGGATAACAATTATATATAATGGTCTCTCTTTTTAATCAAATTAAAAGGTTCATTTAACATGGTATTAAAGCTAGTGCACTGTAAACATACTTATCGTCTGCACAAAAGTATTTCCATTGCTTTCAGTGTGTTTATGGAGTTCTTGATCTGCCTCGACAAGATGAAGAAGAAAGACACTAACAAGGAGAAGAGAAGCCATAAAGACAACCTTAAGGAGAGCCATTACAACTGAAGAGAGGAGAGGAAAATATGTATATATGTTTGTATGTGAGTTTGAAGAAAAGAGAAGCTCAAATTTATAGTTAATTTGAAGGGAAGTAGATAGATAGGAAGGTGCATACATGGGAAGGGATCATTCAAGGGTGTGCCTATAGGAGGGGATAGTATATGGGGATGCATGAAAACACAAGGACACAGCTAAGGCACTGCTGGAACTCTTTGACTAGAAATTTAAAATCTCTCCTTTTAGCTTAAAGCCACACTTCTTATCTAACTAAAAGTTCATTTATTATATATAAAGGGAAGTTTCTTAATAGGTTCTCATTTAATCCAACATCTTCATCTCATGCTATACTTCTCCCTTTAATTAACAAATAATTTTAATTATTTATTACTTTTTATAAAAACTTTGCTTTTGGAATGTACCAAAAGGAGATGCAAGGCAAGGGGAATGCAAGTTGAAGTTTTCTATGTCATATGAAATTGATGTTTTTATATTAGTGATAGAACCTACAAAGAGTTTTTATATATTAAAAACTAATATTTATTAAGTTTTATTAGTTTAACTTATTTCTAAAAACAAAGAAAAAAAAATTTATTCCAGAGATATATATGAAAAGAATAAAATACTCTCATGTATAAATATTCTCTAACCAACATCATCATGTTTCTATATAAATTCTTTGTACTATATACATTGTATATATTCAATATCTTGATAGATAAAGCTTAATTACTTTAATTTATATATCCAATCCAATTCTTCAAACCAAAAAACTTAATAACAATTGGATAAGATCAATTGACACAGTGTTATCAAACCCGGACCGGCCCGGCGGTTCGACCGGTCGACCCGGTGACCCGGTGACTAAACCGGTCCGGGTCTCTAATTAGACCGGACATGTAATCAACCTGGTGTGACCCGGTGTGACCCGGCCAAACCCGGTGACCCGGCCGGGTTTCAATGACCCGGGCGGGTTAATGCTTGTTTATAAAATGACATTTTCATCCTTTAATTTTTGTAACTTTTGTTATGTATTGGATTGAGTTGGTTTGATTAAATTTGAAATTTCACTCATGGATTCATATGATATCGTGTTGTGTTTTGTTATGTATTGAATATTTGAATGAGTTTGATATTAGGTTGAATCATGTATGTCATGTAGAAACTTGAATTTTTGAAATTTTATTATGTATCGGTTTTTAACTTTTACGTCATTATCGTATTTTTTTACAATTTATTTTTGTCCCTTCAAATTATTTATTTGATAACAAATAATAAATAAATGTTATATATTATTATAGAATTAAAAACTAATTTATAATTTTAAAAATAATATTTAAAATAATTTTATTAACCCGGCATTGACCCGAATGACCCGGCGGTTGAACCAGTTGACCCGAGACCCGAAGCCTAGACCGGGTCGATGTCCGGGCCGGTTTTGATAACATTGAATTGACATATATGATTGAAAACTCTTTACACATAAATCAATGAAACTTTGGATATATGTACATATAGGGGACCTCTTCCAGCTGGTGACTCTTAGCTGTATTCCTATTAATACACCAACCCTAATGAATCTACTTGCTCCCAAACAACTCTAAATGGTCATAATTAATTACAACTAATAACATATATTACCACACATATATATATGCCATCAAAGAAAAGCTAGCTAGAAGCTTACCTATATTTCATGCTAAAATCCAAACTGGTCCCATATCACAATTAGGGTACAAACTTTGGAATCTTTCATTCCATGAATGCATGCATGCGCACCCTCACCAAACTTTAGGTTAGCTCTCTCTTCAATCATTTATCAATCACTATTCTATTGGCTCATCCTCTCTTTGCTAATCTCTATATATGGAGATACATTTCTTCTTTGCTTCTTCATAATTAGAACAATTCCAAAGAGTGCAGATATCTCTTAGCAATTAAGAAGTCTCTTCTCTTGTCTAATGGCATCATCTCAAAGTCTTGCGCTTTCTTTTCTTTTAGTTCTCTTGTTGGCTTTCTCTCTTGTGGAGTCTCAAATGGTATGCACTAAATATATTAGTTATTTAAATTGTTATCTTATTTTTAATATTCTCAATTTTAACTTTTTCTATAGGAGATAAGTGGAGGGATTGGACGGTCACTTTTAATTGCTAAGCCAACGTTAGGTACTAAATATGTTTAATATTTATTAGATATATATATATATTTGTTGTAATGTATTTTAATATTTTTTTTATGTTTATTTTGCATGATAACTATTTGTCGATAAATATAGATTGCGGAGGAGCATGTAAAGTGAGATGTAGTAAATCATCGAGGCCGAACCTTTGCAAGAGAGCTTGCCGGACTTGTTGTATGAGGTGTCACTGTGTGCCTCCAGGGACATATGGGAATTATGCCTTTTGCCCTTGCTATGCTACCCTTACCACCCATGGAGGTAAGCGCAAGTGCCCTTAAACTTAAGAGGATGCATGAACCCTAAATTTTATATGATGATCTTCTTGAGATATATACGTGTGTGTGTGTGTGTGTGTGTGTGTGTGTGTGTGTGAGAGAGAGAGAGAGAGTGTGTGTGTGTGTGTGTGTGTGTGTGTGTGTGTTGTATTAAGTTTGTGATATGTAGCATGTTTGAAATAATTAAGTTTGTGTAATATTTATTGAAATCAAGGAAATAAAGCATGTGTGTGTTTATAATATTGAGAAAGCTCATTGGTCATGCATGGTGAACCTTGTAAGAAAGGCTTCTAGGGCATATAATTTTATGGAAATTTTCATTTTTTTATGTATACAGTGGTGGGTATCTCATTAAAATTATATATATTGATATATTATTCAAAATAGCAATATTTTAAATAAGTAAATAATTGTTAGAATATCTTTTTTAATCCCTCTAATATAGTCAATCTGCTCATTTATTCTTTTTAATATGATTTATTCTTCGGGGGTCTCTCTATTTTAATATTTGAGAAATGTAAGTCTTCATAGGGATCTCTTAAATACAAATATTTTTTTTTAATATTATTATTAGTAACATGGTTATTATTTTATATTATATAATGTGGGTCCAATTTTCTCACTATATATTTTATATTTTTTTAATTATTTATCAATATATATTTATATATGCTTGAATGAAATATTTATAAAGGTATAAAAAAAGAAAAATTATATTTTAATATATGCATGGGATTCTATGTTTAAAAATTTCCTTTTAATTACTACTGTAATTAATTAACATTATATTAAGATATTTGACTTTTATATCAAGTGTCAAAGTTCGACGCTCTTGTAATTTATAGTTGTAGCATAATAATATATGTGTGTGGTGATTTGTTTATGTTATAAAAAAATTACCATTAATGATGATAACTATGTGACTGCATAATTATACTTACTATATATATATAAATAATCAAAAGATTTAAAATTTCGAGTTAATTCTTAACAAAATTTATTTTAAAAAAATTCTAAAATTAGTGTCGGAAATTAACGACGCAAAGGATAAGAAACAAGTGAAGATACAAAAGGAAGGTGGCCATTCAAGTCAAACCTATACGCTTAAGCAATCAGGTCCTCCATCTTTCCGTCTTTTTCATGTTCCTTCTTTCATTTATATTCGCCAAAACAAACAAAGTTAAGACAGATGTCTCAATGTGACTTTGATTATTTGTGTGCAATATATGATTCCATGTCAATTTTTTCTAAGCTTTTGTTTTTTTATTTATGAAATCGACAAGAGCTAGTCTCTATGTCCTCATCTAATAATATGGGGTTTGGATAGTAAACTCGTGCTCGCAAACAAAGGCGAACTACAAGTTTTAAAATAATTAATTAACAAAAATTTTAAATTGAAAATTTTAAATAATAAAATACATTTAAATTATTTTTATAACAATAAATAAAATTTAAAAGAAACAATTAAAATTAATTATTATATCAAAATAAGTATTTTTATCAAAAATTTAGATTTATTTATGATTTTGACTTGCGGGCTTAAAATAACTAGAGGTCTATAATGGAATTTTTAAATAAACCCTCTAATTTATTTAATAAAAATTAAATTAATTTAGATTTTATTTTAATAAATACCTATTTGAATGTTTGTTTATCTTTTCACATACTACTAAACTAATTTGTTAATAAAACTCAACAAAGTAAAAACCTAAAAAAAATTGTAACAATATAAAAACTACAAAAGCTCTTATATATATATATATATATATATATATTAATTATGGAGAAAAAATGCATGAAAAAACCATTACACATGATCATAATAGAATTTTGAAAAGTTAGTTAGAGAAAATATGGCTGATTAAGCATTAATATAAAATATTTAATATGTTGTTGTATTATTTTAAAATTTTAAAATTAACTAAGATTAAATTACATTGATTAAATATTAAATTAAAATAGTTTTGTATTATGATAATTATTGATGGTCTTTCAAAATTTGAGTTTTTAAAATTATTATTAAAAAAAATCTAAAGGTGAGGATTTAAAAAAATAAATGGCCTTAAATAATTGCTTCATTGACCTTACCCTTGAGTTGATGTTGCTGATGTTATGATTTATGTTTGTAAAATATATTTTAAATTAAAAATTCTCATTTGCAGGACATATGTAATTTAATAATTTACCTAAATTCATTTAAATATTTTTTTTTAAAAAAAATAATTTTATAAATTACTTACATTTAAAATCTTATTAATTACAAAATAAACTGATATTTAAATATTTTTGAAAAATAATAACTTTCATTTAAATTTTTATTTAAATTAATCATAATTAAAAAATATTTATTACAAAATCAAAGCTTTAATATTTCTCAAATCCGTAAATCACACTACAACAAATTTGGTGATTAATGGCGCACCATTTAGTGTCACAAAATGAGAAATTCTCGTCATTTATAATATTTGATGACATTAAACACCCCGTCACAACGATCATCACCTTTGCACCGTAGCTAAAGATATACTATGACGATATGCACATTGTCGTCACCAAATGCTAAAATTTACGTGACGACATATACAAATGTCACATTATAGCTATGTTTTTGTGACATTTATTTTTGTCATAAAACATATGATAAGGTGTCACAAAAAATCATCGATCGTCATAAAATATGAGTTGAATATTCAACTATTAATGACAAAATTTATCTGGTCACACTAATAGATGACGTATATTTCGTCACCTATTATTAAATAAATAACGTCACAAGTTGTACGCTGAATTGTCACACAATATGAGAAAAATATTCAACAATTCATGACGGAAAGATGATCTAGTCACCCAAATTGGTGACACAATTTTTTTTGTCACCGATTATTTAAAAATAATGTCACTAGATAACTTATATCGTCAAGAAGTACGAGGTAAATGTGCATCTATTTATGACAAAAACATGAACGTCACATGAAAAGGTGGCTTATTTTTTTGCCACTGATTTTCAGAAAATAATGTCATAAAATATTCTAAATGTGAAATTGATCGTAACATTAGTATATTCGTCACTCAAATGGGTGGCATTTATAGATTCACCAAATATTTATTAATATTTAACATTTCGTGATGTTTGCTAAATGAAAATATGACATAATTATTTTGTGACCCATTTACCATTCATCATGAATATTTTAATATCATTTTTTCATCATGTCATTTGTTAAAATATATAATATTTTATATCATAATATAAAAGAACACATAATAAAATGAATTCAATACAATTTCCACACTTAGATTTCTAACATAAAATATCCTTACATCTTGATAAATTCAAAATTTTTCCCAAAAAAAAAAAAAAACCAAGCTAGTTGACATGTGTTGCAGCTTATTCGCTATCTTTCAATCTGATTCTTCTTATGCCAAAGATTCAGTTGATGAAGATCCCGACCACTTGAAACTGTAATAAATATTCAATAAAAACAAATAAATAATTGATAAAAAGTAAAAGAAATGTCGTGATAAGTAAATTTAAAAAAATGACATTGCAAGGTAAAATAAAACTAAAACATACTATTACCCAAAAATTATGGCCTAGGCATGTGTATTTCATAATCAACCATAGCTTGGGTCATTATTTACATTTAAATAACTAATTTAATAAAATAATAAAATAAAATCATATATATCCAAACAGAGAAGCTTTTAGTCAATTGATTCAATAATAAAATAAAGCAATCGTGATTAAAAAACAAAAATTAAATTTACCTAAAACACGCAATAAATATTTTTTCTAAATCAAAATGATATATTTTATACATACCTTGTCTTCTTTGTGTGAAGAAGCCTAATGGTTGTCTTAGAAGAAATTTATATATTATTTCTCACTCGTATAGGAAATCAAGAAGATGAACAATGGAGACAAAGGTTTTCTTTAATGAGTTGTGAGAAGATTTGGTGAAATTTGGAAGAGAGAGTGATTGCTCCTAATTGGTACAAATTTTTAAAGACTATTTTTTGGCGGGGAGTGAAGAAAATAGCAAAATTAAGTAGAGATTTGAAGAGATTTGGTGAAAGTTGGAGGAGCCAAAAAAGGTAAATTTTAATTGATACAAATTTTTTGTATCTTAATTGTACTTAATTTTAGCTACCGTTTTTGGCAAGAAGGGAGAAAATATGCATTTTAATCAATCTTTTGAACATTGGGGTTAACAAATTTATACTTTGCTAAAATTTAAAATTCATAGTTTATATATTACTTGTTCTTGGACAATGTTGGTTATTAGTTTAACATTATTTATCTTAATTTATATATTCTAATAAATAAGTTATATCTAACAAAGTAATTTATACAAGATAATGGGTTAAATGATTTACATAAGTTGGTGAGTTAATTAATTAATTTATTTATCCAAATTGTTTTTCATTAGAATCCTATTATATTTATAATTTGTAAGATAAATTATTATATTTTTATAATTGTCATATTAAATGATTTAGATTATTTATAACATTTGATTGTTTTAAATTAACTATAAATTTTAATATAAATCTCAAATTAAATTTTATAACATTATTATAATTTAATCATATTCCACTAAACATACAAATATAAAACAAAATAAAAATAAATATAATAAAAAAATTTCAAGTATTATTTTTTTAAGTATTATTTCATGAGATTTTCAAACTCAGATGAAACTTGTTAGTCTAACCTTGTTGACTTGTAATTGATTTTAAGACCGATCTTGTTCGACTAGAAAACCTTATTTGGAATAACCCTAGAGCTATTCGTTGACCTAAGCAGTTGGGCTGGTGAACCAGTGACTTGGTTGAATTTTTTAGGGAGACTCAAATATCAACAATGTAATTTCCTAAAAATATAATTTTTAATATTTTATATACTAATTTGCAAAATATAAAATGTTTTGAGATAATATATATTTGTAAATATTTTTTTTTCTAAAAATAAAATTTTTTATACTACAAAAGTGAATTTGCAAAAATAAAAAATAAAAGAATGTAATAATATATTTTCCAAAATATTTTTTTTTAAATATAAAATTTTAAATTATATGCATTAATTTATAAAAACATTTAACATTTTCGAAAAAAATAAATTGAGGGTGTTGTAGCCTCAGTGAACCTTGACTTTTTTTTTAAAAAAAAAAGGGGGGAAAAAAGAGGGGAAGAGGATGGGGAAAGTGGAACACCCACCTTGTGAGATAATGGGATGCTCGAACACACTCTTGACACCCTCTTTCCACCTCTGCCAAAACCATACAAAAATTCACGTGCTCCGGTCAATGTGACCTGCATCCACATGTAGAGGGACAAATTTACTTTATTCTTTCTTGAGAAAAACTGATGCAACAAGTAAAAGAGCCCTTAAAGCCAAAATTAATAATACAACCCCCAAGAAATTTGGTTTGGATTGCTTTAAATAATAAATAAAAAAAGGGTTAATTTGTACCCACCCTTTAATTTTTTTTCTTCATCGTTCTCCTAGAATTTTGATTTAGGTCATAATTCAAAGCAAAGCACGAAGAAATAATTCAAGGTATCTCAACAATAAATTCTCACATTAGAATAAAAATGATATCTCATTTGTGAGGAAAACTTTATGTCATGCACAAATTAAACAAATGTGACATTTTGTAATTCCTTCCACTAATGCTATATATATATATATATATATAGGTGACACAATGAGACTATCACAAATACTTATATTTTAGTGACATACATACATGTCACGAAATAATTAAAACATACATGACAAAACCAAATGGTCACAAATAATGTACAATGGTATTAGTGACATAATGTCAAAAATTGTTTTAAAATAATTACGTTATATAATTGTCACAAAAAATGCAAAACATTGATGACAAAATGAGAGCGTTACCAAATATTATTAGTGTCACTAAAAATACTTCCCTCCATCTCCAGTTGAAGGGAAAATTTGGCGCCACACATTGTGTGACGCTTCTATGTGACATTATCAAGCATTGTCATTTACAATATTCAGTTTGTGGAATTGAGTGACGATATTTGATTTTTGTCACATTATATGCTCTTTTAGTGACATATGAAAAACATGTCATATAGAAAATCGCCACTAATCATCAAATTTGTTGTAGTGTCAATGGACATTAATCAATCATACATATTTTTACAAATTTTCTCAGAATTTTAAAAAATAGCAAACTCAACAAAAACATCTAATAAATGAGAAAAAAAAATCAAATCATTCAACTGAGAAAATAAATTAAAAAAATATAATATAATGAAAATATAAAAATATAAAAATATATAAAGATATATAAAGATAAAGAGAGCCAAAGTAGGAAGGGCAGGGGGAGGGCTGGGAAGGGGCGGGGAGGGCGTCGGAAGGAAAGGGGATGGGGGAGGGCGTCGGGAGGGAAAGGGGACGGGGAAATGTGTCGAGAGGGAAGGAGCAGGCGGGGTCAACAGACCCCGTTGCCGACAGGGGGGCCCACCCCCCTGCCTCCACTGTCGCTTAACCCCTGCCCGCAACAAAGGATCTGTTACTATCACTGCCATCAGTAAGACTAGAACTCAAGACCTTTTAAATGTCTCACACTCGTTTTTTTGCAATTGGGCCAATATCACCTGGCCATGAGTCCGTTGTTTGTTTGTTTGTTTGTTTGCATTTTTTTAAAGTAAAGATTTAGAAAATATTTCATAATTATATATGGAATTTATTTATTTATTTATTTTGTTTATTCATTTTTTTACCGCAGGATTTAGACAACAAGTTAGCACCCATAACTAGGAATTTGTTACCATCAATGCATGATTAGCAAGATTTGAACTCGTTCCTACACCAACACCTTTCTGTATAAAGTCAATGCCGCTATACCAAACACCAGTTAACTGTATTGATTTTTTTTTAAATGTACATACATATATAACATTTTTCTAGTGTTTGTTGTAATTTGTTTCTGATGATATTTTTGTCTCTCAGTTTTTCTTCCTAAAAATACAAATTACTCCAATGAAATGTAATTAAAATCAAGTATTAAATACACTTTTGTGCTTATATTTGATCTTGCCAAGACATGACCGAAAGAGGACACTGCGGAACTTGAAAGTGTTGCTCTCATAAATCATGTTTTTTTTTTTACAAGAGGAACAGACAGCCCGAAGGCCCTGCTAAATCGTCAGAGGTGTGCATAAGCCTCGGTGAAGCAAGTGGGGGCGGGGCCCACGCACATATGGGTGCTGGGACCACCTGTACACAACCACAAATCACATATCTCAGAAATATGCCCTCAGCCGAGAATCGAACTCTCACCACTTGGTAAAGAACTCTATCGGCGACCCGTATACCAATAGACCATTTGGTCGTTGGCACTCTCATAAATCATGTTGATGGCCATGTATATGA
Organism: Dioscorea cayenensis subsp. rotundata; assembly: GCF_009730915.1. Taxonomy (NCBI): domain Eukaryota; kingdom Viridiplantae; phylum Streptophyta; class Magnoliopsida; order Dioscoreales; family Dioscoreaceae; genus Dioscorea; species Dioscorea cayenensis. The sequence goes on along the minus strand of NC_052471.1, from coordinate 4,044,067 downwards.
GCACAACAATGCACACAACTCATTTGTGGCACTTGTTTTTTGGAAAAAAAAACTCTGTAAATTAAAGATAAACAAATAAGGAAACAAAGAAAGGAAAAAGCCTAAAACAGTTAAACACAAACAAATAACTTGAACAACAAAGAGACAAAAACTCAAAAAAACTCAGAAGGAAATTAAAAGTTATAGTAGGTGTTCCTAATATGCTTCATTATCCATCTAGGGAGATCCTTGCCTTGGCGAAAGAGGAAATATCATGATAAGATCTCCCATGAGCTGCTAGTTTATCGGCTAGATTGTTCAACCAATGCGGGATTGACTTTAATGCAAAGATTGCTGATACTGTATGACCATCTAAGTTTTCAAGTTTTTTGCTTCATTCGCCAATCATCAACATTAGTATTATGGTTCAAGATCTTCTTGACACTAAGACAGTTAGTAAAGATGAAAACAATGTTGATCTTCCAATCAGCAGCAACTTTAAGACCTTGTTCAACAGTAATCAGTTCAGCTTCTAGCGTATTATCTTCAATCATATTTGAACAACTTGCAATTGCAATCCTATTATAAGCATTGATAATGTAGAAACCACTCCCACCTATCCGAGAATTTGGAAGCCAAGAAGCATCAGTGAAGACAAAGATTTTAAAAGGATAATTGCTGAGAGTATTCAAAGAGAAAAGCTCCATTTGCTGGCTGGTATTCTTGAAATATTTCTTCGCTTGGGCCATCGAGGAAGAAGTAATCCAGGAAGGATCCAAAGGTTTCCCTTTGAAGATGAGACTACACCTTGCTCGCCAAATGTTCCAAATGGTTCTATGATTACTGACACTCTCCAACCAGTTACCTAAGTGAATGTTATTTCCTAAAGAAAAAACTGGGTGTGTGTAATATCTTCATTTTTTCTCCAAATCACATGAATCCTGGAGCAATAATTGAAGAGATGCTCAATGTTTTCCTCATGCATGCCATAGATAACACAATAAGAAATAGAAACCAAATTCAAATTGTTGAGAAAAGCCAAAGTTTTAATTCTCCTATGAAATAAAAGCCAAGTAAAAACTTAGCCCGAGGTGCGGGATTAAGCCTCTATAAATTCTTCCAACACCTCTAAGAAAAATCCTAAGAGTTGGAATTATTCAAGTGCTTATAAACCTCCGAAACAACACTACCCCAATTAAAGCTAATAGGCAAACCCCAAAATTGTAACAATTCCATATCAATCAGGCTAAGATTCAAGTCTATTGGGTTGATAGGACCACTTAAAATTTGCTGAATATGAGAAAGATTCTAGCTACCATCATGAATAAAATTATTAATATGAAAATTCTCATCAATGAAATTAATGTTCACAAAAGTAGGCTTGAGGCTCACATGCATTTCAAAAATCCAAGGATCGTCTAAAACCGAAATAGAATTGGGGTTCACAATTTTAAGCCTCAAAAGAGATTTAATAGCATCCAAATTTTTGTAAAGAGATCATAAAATCCAAGAGCATTTGAGAGGGATATTAAGACGCCAAGGTTGCACAGGATTATACTTTTGGCTAAGAATATCAACCTAAAAAGCTCTGTCTTTGTTGAGAAATTTCAGAGTGTTTGTAGCAAAATAAGCTGTGCGCTCATGCCTAAGATTCCTAATAGCTAATTCCCCTTCAAGTTTGCCAAGAGTAGATATGTTCCAAGACACAAGCGGAAGGCCACTTCTATTGCCATCTTTATGGCAAAGGAAATTCCTAGCAATTCTTGTAATTTGGTCAAGAACCGACTCAGGCATATAATAAACAGCTAGAGTGTAGGAAGGAACACTTAGAAGAATACTATTGATCAAGATCACCTTCCCAGTATAGGTGATACAGAGTTGTTTCTAGAAAGAAGTCAGACGCTGTAACCTAGAGATCATTGGAGAGAAGTGTGAAATAGAAAGTTTGTTAGGGGAGATAGCAACTCCTAGGTAAGTAAAAGGATAAGTGGCAATGTTAAAGTCCAGGGTTCTACTAATACTCCTAGTAAGCTTAAGATTAAGCCATTTTGGAAAGAAACCTGCAAACTTATTACGGTCTTTGACCTAGGCTTTTGACCAGTGAGCTTATAAAAAATAGAAAGACAGAATTTAATATTCCTAGCTACTAGTCTAACGGCCTTGGTGATTAGAACAAAATCATCTGCATACATCAAGTGATCAATGTTTTGAGTCAAACTAGGGGTAAAACCATGAATCATGTTCATATTAAGGGCATAATTAAGGATGGCAGTCAAATTCTAAGAAACAAGAATGAACAAATAAGAGGAAAGGGGATCACCTTGCCTCACTCCCCTCGAAGTTTTCAAAATTCTACTAAGTTAACAATTTATCATAAAAGAACGAGAGGGCGTAGAAATACAAGAATGAATCTAAGAAATCCAAAAAGTAGAAAAAATTCATTTAGGCTAAAATTGCAAGAATAACCTTCCAGCTGATAGTAGCATAGGCTTTGTCTATGAATAATGCTATATATCACGAATATGTTTTATGAAATGGTCACACGACAAAAGTGGCAGCTTGTTTTCTCCCTCCTAATCAGCATATATTAAAAAAAATAAAAATGAATTGTGATTTCAGGCTAGCATTACCATTTGCAAGCCTCAATAATTTTTTCTTTAACCATCGCCACTGTCTTTGCATCATCATGGGTCGCCTGTCAACCGACGTTGTTACCACTTATCGCCAGCCCCATCAACCACACAGTGGCAGTTTATCGACAGCCTCCAGTTAATGACACATCCACCATTTGTCACCAACCGCCGAAAAATCGTCAACCAACTAGCGTCGACCATCAACCACTATCGATCAATCATCAACAAACGACCGTTGCCCATCCACAAACAAAGGTCGCTTGTTAATCAACGTCGGTTGCCCATCAATCGACGCCGGTCACCCATTGATTGATGTCGGTTGCCTGTCAACCAACGACTACGTCATCACCATCCTTGTCTTCGGACCATCATCGAACCAGCTGCTTCTTCTTCGCATCCGCCGTTTGCCACTCGCCGCCTGCCGCCTATCAACCGACGTCGGTTACCCATCAACCAATGACCATCACCTGTCAATTGATGCAGAGCACCACTCTCCAAATGTTTATCCATTGCTGCCTTATTACTAACACATTTTCTATAGTTTTTCATCCTTTTGGATATCTCAAATTCATGGAAGCTTTCTCTATGCATGCTTCCTTCTTGGTTTTTATTATGTTGTGACTTTTGTGTATGACTTGAAAGTTCTGTAATGGGGTTCTTTGCCAAATTAATATATCTTTGATTTAGAGAAGCTTTCTCTATTCATGCTTCATTTTTCTTCTTTATTTGTAATGTTGCGCCCTTTTTTATAATAAGTGCTATTAAGGCTAGCTACTGATTCATTTGAGCATTTCTTATATAAAGTAAGTGTTGTGATAGTTTTTTAGATTGATAAATCACTCCTTGGCACTAAATAATGATGGTGGGATAAGTCTGTTGTACCTGAGGCATTTTGAGGAATGTATGTTCAGTGTAAAGTTTTTGTGTGAATAAATGAAGTGTCAAGAAGGTTGGGTCCGTTAAGGAAAGGTTTTCTCTTCTTTGCTCAAATTTATGACAAGTAATAAGTAATTGATCCCTAGTTGTGAGGGTTCTTTTCATTGTCTTTTGAAGATGTGGGAGGCATTTTGTGGTTGGAAAAGCATTTTAGGCTTGGAGTTTGAGAGATTATTAGTAGATGTGCATGATTTTTCTTGGAGAGATAATGTTGTATCTTTCTTGTTGTAACGATCTCATTGTTGATAATTGAATCATGTTTTCTAGCTTGCCATTGGATTTAGCCCTACAATGAGCAAATCATGTAAATCATTGTGTTGATTTATTGCTTTGTGGCAAGTGGAGGATAGTCATTGGTATTTCGATTGCCATCATAATCATATTAGTTTTACAACCAGCATTACGAGGTGAGAAGCGATGATAGAGGGGAAGAGGGAAGCGACAAGCATCCCTTGAACAATGTGGAGGCTGGAGAAATCCACGTCGGAGCTGGCAAAATTGGGATCGAAGTGGAAGGGGTTCCGATGCCCACTCACATCCACGAACTAGGTGACATCTACTTCTGAGAACCACTTTGTCTCCTTCAGCACATCTACGGCGGCAGAGTAGAAGGCGGTGGTGTGGTTGCGGGTGACCGACGTCGATTGACGGGAGACGGTTATTGGTTTACGAGTGACCACCACAGTGTAGTTGACGTGGCTCGTGACAAGTGGCGATGACGTTGGTTGATGGGCGACTGGTGATGATGTGAAGACGGTGGCATGGTTGAAGAAAAAAGATTAGGGCTTGCGAGTAGTAATGGAAGCCTTGAAATCACAATTCCTTTTTATTTTATTTTTTAATATATGATGGCTAGGAGGGAGAAAACAAGTTGCCACGTTGGTTGTGTGACTATTTCATGAAACATATTCGTGATATATAGTATTACTCTTTCTCTATCTCTATTTTTACAATCATCATAGGAGGAAACCTATGATCATGATCTAAGGTATGCACCACTTCCTGAAGAGTGAAAATATTTTCAGCCAAAGATCTGCCTTGGAGAAAACCAAATTGCTCATTCCTAATAAGATTAGGAAGATCAACTTTTAATTTATTGGCAAGAATCTTAGTGATAGTCTTGTAACAAACATTACACAGAGAAATGGGGCGAAATCTAGAAATACTCTTAGGGTTATCAATTTTAGGAATAAGAGAAATGTAAGTAAGACCCGAAAAAGCAGGCATCTGAGCATTCTAAAAGAAAAAATTAACAGAGTTAAAAAGCTCATCTTGAATATCAAGCCAGAAAAATCTTTAAAATTTAACATTAAAAAGTCAGGTCCTAGACTCTTACCTAAAGCTAGTGACAAGCATTTTGAAAACTTCACTTTTAGTGAATTTCCTAACAAGTTGCATCCCATCATCAGAGGAAATGGTGGGTAAATTTGAATGGAGGGCTCTAATAAGGTCAGGAAAAGGAGAGTGGAGGATTTAGACCAGAGATTTCAATAGTGAGATAGAAAAGCCTGCTCTATTTTATCCCTACTATTCTAAATAACCCCATAATTATCTAAAATTTGGAAAATGGAATTCCTATGTTTATTCATCTTGGCACTTGTATGAAAAGAGGAGGAATTCAGGTCACCATTTAGAACCCACATAAGTCTAGAGCATTGAGCCCATCTGAGATTGCTCTACCTAAGAAGAGCACTATATATGTTACGGAAGCTTCTACGAACAAATAAGAAGTCAGGGTCTTCGGCACCCTCTAAAGGACTACTATGGATTTGGGAATCAAGATCATCAATGAAGGATTCCACAGTTCTAATGTCTTTATCTAGAGGGTTGAAATCATTTAACCTATAATCAAGAAGATGGCTCCTGATGCTATTGAGAAGATGAGTGAAGGCATGCATGCGAGAAGAATGAGGCTTAAAATCCCAAGCTGATCTAACAATGAAGTGACACTAAGAGTAATCAAGCCAATAATTTTTAAAATGAAAAAAACCTATTCCTAGTCGCAGTCTGAGTGTAATACCCTGAACCTTTGGATAATTACTGGAAAAATATATTTAGGGTATTACTACAGTTGCAGTAAGATTTTTCTACAGAGTAATCTTGTTGAGAAACCCCAAGTGGAAAAAAATAAGGACCTAAGTGTAAAAGTTTTTAAAAGATTTTGGGTTAAAGAGTAATAGAAAAAGGATTGATATAAAATGTTTCTGAAAACCAAGGACTGAAAGGTAAGATGGAGGGATCTTTTTGAAATGTTGTGTTATAATCCAGGGACCATTGGATAATTTGAAAGGACCTTTTGAGAATACTATTTCATAATTCAAGGACCATTTGGGAGTTTTTCAGGGACTGTTTTGTAAGAAATTATGTTTTCAGGGACTAATAGTGAATTTCGGCTGAAGAGTTAATTGAGAGAAAAATCTAGAGCTTGTGTTGTTCATCTTCTTCTCCACCATTTTGCTACAGTAACCCGAGAGTTAAAAAAATGAAGAAATGGGAGAAATTAGAGGTTTTTAAGGAGAAAGATTTGGAGATCGCTGGGAGGGAGTTCATCGGGAGTGGCTACTGCTTGGTAAGGGTCTTCTTTGGTGTTGTTTTTGTTTAATGTTTGTGTATGTTTAGATGTATGTATTTTGGGTGATTTTTGGAGGAAATAATGAATTTGTTTTGAGGAAATTATGATGGAGTTGATGAGAGTGTTGTTGTGAAATTATTTTTTTGTGTTAAAAAACCCTCAGTATTGGTGATGAAATTGCTTGGATTGGTGGAGATGTTTGCCGGATTTACTGTAGCATCACTGTAGCACCGAGATTAGGGTTTGGTTTAGTTAATTAAATTGATGATGATGATGATTAAGGTGTTAATGATGATGGTTAGATTGAACTGGTTGGGTTTAACCAAATTGAAATTGGTTGAGTTGAATTGGTTTTGTTGAGTTGGGTTTGATCAAATCAAGTTGAGATGGTGGGTTTGGTTCAATTGATTTGGGTTAAGGATTTTGGACTGAACCAAGTTGGTTCAATGGATTTTGTGTAAGAATTGAGTTGGTTCAAGGCTGGTTCAGTAAAATTAAGTTTGGTTCAGTGCAATTAAGATTGGTTCAGATTGATTCAGCAGTGTTTAGCCTAAACTGAGTTTGTTTAAATACAATTGAAAGCCAGTTGGATTATGCAAGGTCGGATTTTAACCGATTGGAGTGAGTGGGCCAATAGAGAGTCTATTATTATTTTTTTTGTATTTTATTTTGAGTTTAAATGTAGTATTTATTTTGTTATATTATTACGTTAGGGTGTTGTTCGAGCTTAGGGAGAGTTCCGGGCCCTAGGGAAGGAACCCAAGGACACCGGGTGAGTTGGTAGTGGCTATTATTTTTAAATAAATAAATTATTATTATTATTTTGAAATAATTGTTTAATGGCTAGTATTTTTGGAAATAAATGTTTAAGTATTTCATTTTTATCATGTTTGATTTCATATATAGTTGAAATATACATGTATATTTGTTTGCCATTGATGTTCATGATAACCGTATTGATACATCAGTTTTGTATAATTATACGTATTTGTGAATAGTGAAAATACATGTATATGTGATTTAATTATTCAATTCTTGTATTTATTTTTGATGGGTATATATGCTTTGATTTGGAGTGATTTGCGAAACCATGTGAGCATATTAAAGATGTTTTATCGGCATTGTTAATAGAATTGGTTTTCATTCCTGGTATAGGAATGGTATCGTGGATCTGGGCTTTACTGGTATTATGCATTATTATACGTTTGGCATTGGCTTTGTGGAAAATAATGTTTATTTCTGTGATGTGAATACTTGTCCTGGAAAAGGATCCTGTGTTATGATTTATACAGATGGTATTATTGCTGTATTTACTTGATGGTTTTGATGGTGACGGGCTAAGGCCCGACTCTGATGATAGTGGGTCCCCACGGGCCGACCTTTAGAGGTGGCGTGGTGGACTCGAGTATTGATTTTACGAGGGCCGCTCGGTGGGAGCGGAGAGCCCACGATCGGATATTCATCGGGTAGCCGGGGGTCACCGACCGGGTGAACCGATGGGTCAACGTTAGGGACATGAGTTCCTTGACGGCTCGAACCCTAGCCGTGCCACGGCGAAGGTTTAGAGAGTTTTCTAGACCATGTTATGCTGGGTGAGTGTTGGGTATTGCGTTATTTTGAATTTGAAATTTATGTTATTTTTGAATTGTGATGAGGGCAGTATCTTACAAAATTTGTGTTTTCTGAGAAAAATCAATTGATGTTGATCTATGTTGAATTTATGTTTCAAAAGTTCTTTAAAGATTGTATTTTGCTAAAAATTACGGTATTTTTGGAAAAGTTGGAAAAATTATTTGAGAAGTTGGTATTTATATACTATATATATATCGTATTTAAGTATTTGAAATTATTAAGCCACTACCGACCAACTCGAATGTCTGTGAGACTGCAGGAGCAGGGACCCTAGATTGCCTCGATCGACTATAGAGCTAGTCGGGTTGAGTCCAGGACTGCAGTGGGTCCCCCCTTTCTTTATTTCTTGTCATTTGTGTTGTGATCTTGTAGCGGTTGTACCCGCAAATTTGAGTTATTGTATTCATGATATTTATGTATTTGAACCTGTAGTTGGTGTAAAGTTGTAAATTGTGATTTGTAGGTCTGATTTTGTTTAAAACAGGGTGTCAGTTTCCAGTTAAAAGGGAATTTTAACTGATGGGTGCCACATTTACCTCAGTAGAAGGGGTGGGTGTGACACTGAGCCCATGTAGTAATAAGTAAAGGAGAATGATTAGAACAAAGTCTCAGAAGATTAGTAACAAAATAAGAATTAAAACTGAAAAAATGAGACCAACCAACATTTATAAGGCATCTATCCAATCTGGCCCAGCGTCGAGCAGGACCAGATCTTCCATTATGTCATGTAAAATCCAAACCATTAAACTTAACATCAGGGAGAGAATTTTTAACAATATAATCATTAAAAAAATCTAGACTTGTGAGCATAATAATTAAAACTACCACCTTTGTGTTCAGCATAGGAGCAAATCGAATTAAAATCTCTAGCAATGGACTAGGAAAATTTAAACAAGAAATGCAAGATAACTCATTCCAGAGACTTAACTGTGTCCCAATCAACAATCCATTGTAAACAATAGACAGGATCCAGACATCAAGAAGATGGGAAGAGATTACCAAGTGAATCGAGAATCTCGAAATGCCAATAGGAGTGATCAAGCCAATCATACTTCTCAAGAATACAATAATACCCCTTGAGAAACCACTAGCCGGTCTGGCCAACCAATTCCAGCCTCGTTTGAACTTGTCATAGAATTTTAAAGCTATGTTTTTATCTGCACGAGTCTCTACCAGACAAACAATCTCTGGCTTATTCTTCTTAATCAGCTCTCGAATGTGATTGAGAGTATTAACATTCATAAGACCCCTTCAATTCCAACAAATTATATTAAGACTTGTCATAGATAACATGAAAAAGATAGTAAAGAAAAAAGGAAAGAAAACAAAAGAAGAGTTTAGAATGCATCTTGAGAATGCGAACTGTGAGAGCATGAAGCTTCTGTTTCGATTCTTCCTTTCTTGTAGGGGGTAACCTGGAGGTTGGAACCCCTCCTGATTAGATACCGTCTTGGTCTTGGTCCATAGTTATGGAATCTTCAATCTTGATGTCATTCTCCTCTTGGTCAATGTCTATTTCCTCCTCCAAACTTGGAACCTCCCCAAGATCTTCCACTTCAAGATTAGTATGAATGTTTTGGGCTATCAGAACTCTTTGCATGGTATTTTCATGGAGAGAAGTTGCGTTCTCTCTCAGACAGATAAGATTTTAGTGTGAAGAGGTTAGGAGCTGAGCTTTGCTTCTGCAGTTTGGAAGGACTGATTCAACCCTAACAATTTCCTTGCCTTTGCTTTTACCCATTGAAACGGAATGGGTTTTTTGGGATTTGGGGTCAAGATAAGTCAGTTTAGGGAGAGCTTCACGAGGCAGTAGTGAAGAGCCAGCTCTTTGGCTATTAGGGAGATCTGGAGGAGATTTTAGCAAAATCGAGAAACCTCTATGAGTTTTCAAAAAGCCACCATTATTAAGAGAGTTGCCTTTTTTCTAGTCCCAATATGAGAGGGTGTGGCACACCCTTCCTCTACCATCAAGCCTTTCAAACCCTTGCTTTCCACGAGGCGAGCGAAGGGGCTGCATGATGGTAGAGGAATCATGGTTGCGTGCCACATGAAGAGAGTTTGACACACATACGTATTACGAGGGCTGAAACCTAGTGTTCCACCATGTCCTGACCTTACCAGTGATGGGAAACCATCATCCATGGCCCGTACTCCCAGTTGTCCAGAGAATCACTAGACGGTGATCCAATTGGACCTTCCTAAAAGCCAACCTGAACCTAAGCAGGCAACTGAAATATCAATCTGGTCATCCTGGCTCAACATCTCTGAGCAAGCACCTCCAGTGTTAACATTCACCAGGTTTTTCAATAGAGTAGAGACATGGCGATGGGGACAGATGAACTCTTCATGCCCAATGAGACCACAGCTATAACAAAACATAGGAAGACACTCGTACTGTACCACTACAAAGCCACACCGGTCATCACCACCAGTCCAAAAGCCCTCAGCAGCGGCTGAGTAAGGTCCAATTTAATGCAAACACGAGAATACTTGGCCTAGCTCAAGTTGGCAATTTGGTCATCAATTTATCGGAGGTGCTCAAAGTTAATAACCAGACCCTCTAGAATTTCTCCTTCCCATAGCTTGACTAGGAGATGGTGCAGTTGGATCCAAGTCACTATAGTAGATAATCGAGCAGAGACTGGTTGGAAAAAGGTGTGCCAAGGGGATATTGTGCATGTTTGCCTGAAAATTGCATTGAATAAGTAAATACTCATTTGGAAGATCTGCAATGAAAACTTCTCCCCAGTCATTCCACCTATCAAGGAGAGCTGTTTTGACAACATCTAGAGGGGAGCTCGACCTAAACTTGCCGTATAAGGCATTGGAAAAGTGATATTCAACATGAAATTTGGCATCGTCATCAATCTTGAAAAAGTCGATAACGAATGCCTTCAGTTTCTCCAAAGCAGCTCCTTGGACCACTAGAGAGTCCTCATCACCCAATTGTTTGGAACCAGCAACATCAGCCCAAGTGTGACAAGGAAAAGACCTTGAGGGGGAGCCTCATGGCCTTGTTTTGAGGAGGGATCTAGGGTTTAACCCCACTTCTCATGGCAAGTGGGGTGAAACCAAGGGGCCTTGAGAAGTCACAGGGAGAAGAGGGCACTTTTTTCCATTTGAGGCATCTATAACTGCTATGAGTAGGGACTACTTCCAGTTAGAACCACCTCTAAGTTACCTTCTACTCTAGGGGATACTTAGAGTGTCTCAGAGCAATAAACAACAAACTATGTTGCATCATTGGTTTCAAAGTTAATTGCACTTGAGGATTTAGAGGAAGTTTAAGAAGATCTTGATGCTGATCCTGTCAATGATTGAGGCGAAGATGAAGTGCTTGAAAAGAATTAGGAGGAGGAATTTGTAGAGATACAAGGAGAGGAACCCTTTATCCCTAAGGGTATTTAACGAGGCTAAGGATGATGTCTCCATACATATTGAGTTTAGGAAGAAGAAGCCATAGCCAAGATCGCTTAAAGGGAAGGAAGGACTAGCGGAGAAGCAGTGGGGTGGTTCTTAGGATTAGAGATGGGGATGGGGAAAAAAGGATGTTGTCAATGGAGACAAGCAAGAAACCGGGAGGTAGAGCCGAGAAGAGCCTAGATTTTCTGCGAGGAGCGGTAAAGAAATCACTTAGAAGGTAGAGATCAAAGGGCAAATTTGGGATATGAAATAATGGAGAATTATTGGTCACTATGTAAGTTATAGGCCTTTATTGGTTAGTTTGAAACTATACTTGCCTTTTAAAAAAATTTCCCTAAAATAGAGAGATGATCCCACTGACCCAGTTCCGTGGTAGTTACGATGGAACTAATTTGGCGTTTGATTGAATATAATTAAAAATGCAGTGGACTTGTATTTGCAGATCCTTGTATTTGAAAATCCGGGAGAGTAAAATCCAGTGTTTGATTGGATGTATTTGTAATGCTGGATCACAGAATTTTGTGTTTGGTTGAAGTGATTTGTAAGTTTAGAATTGGAAAACATGTGTTTGGTTTGATGTATTTTTACTTGTATTACATGTTATGGTTACCCATGATGAGGTTACCCCCACCTTGATATTATAAATAATTAATATATATTATAAAATATACATTTTATTTTATGTAAATATGAATTCAAATTTCAAATATTATGAGTAATTAATGTAATTATTATATATTTAATTTATTATAATATAATATAATATAATATAATATATTAATTATTTATTATACTATTAATATTAATTATCCTATAATTATATTTTATTTAATATTTTATAAAATAGTCACTAGTTTTATAATATTAATTTACACTCAAGCATAAGCAAAATAGGGATATATAATACTTTTTGTCATATTTGCTTTACCGAAAAAGAGAAAAATATTTTTTTAGAAAATAATAACATGGAAAGACTAAAATGCTGTAGTTGAATATGATAGGAATGGGTATATAAGCAAAATGTTGAAGTTGTATATGATCATTGATAATTTGAGAAGAATATATTTTAAAAAATAATATGGAAAGACTAAAAATGATCAAGTTCCAAATCATTGACTTGGGTTCCAAATTCACCCAAAACCATTAATAAAGTACTTCCAATTATAATATCTTTTTTAAATTCCCCAAACCAAATATCATTGATAAAGTACCCAAGTGTCGATTAAATAAATAAATATAATATTATTATAATAAATATATATATATATTAAAGGGCTTGCGTGCACTTTTCTCAAATCCAATTATTTGATTTATTTATTATTTTTTATTATATAATCATATATTCATTTTTCTCTTTATCCTATGTGGGACTAAAATATTTATAACTATTCATACATATTACACTAACAAGTACTGGCCACAAAAAAGATGACGAGGGTGATGTAGAAAATTGTGGGTGAGATGGTGAGGGAGATGATGAAGACAATAATTATGAATTTAGAAAAATTATAAAACTAAAAATATAATTTTATTAAAAAAATTAATTAATATTCTATTTTGAGAGTGTTTTGCAAAGCAATTTTGAGAGTGCCTTCTAAGGAGTTGTAATATTCTATTTTGTGAGAAATCATTAGGTTTTTATGTCAATAAAAAAAAATCATCACATTACAAAGGAAAAGTCAAAAGTGATATGGGCCAATTGAAAAGGTGAAATTATTTCATGTTGAAGCTTAGAAGCATCCATATGGTCCTTTCAAACATTTGGATTAATTATATAAAATATACATAAACGCATCAATGACCACACTTTGCTCTTAGCCCAAACGACCGGAAAGGTATCTAGTCCGCCGACTCTCTTGTCCAATATCTACCCTTTTTCATCTTCCATCTCAATATATAATATATATATATATATATTTAATAATAAACATTCATAATTAATTCATAAAAATAAAAACAAACCAAAATCAATTACTCATACAAATATACAATGCAATCACAAAGTACAAAACAACTAATTAATTAATTATTATTATTATTATTATTATTATTATTATTATTAACCCACTTATAAATATCTCTAAATGTTTATCCTTTTTTACATATAAATCCAAAATGGAACCAGACTAAGAACCCAGTAAACTGGGCTATCAAATCCGACTCATCCTGGTAGGACCCAAACTCTTAGCCGCTTCTCTAAGCACAAACTTCTGGATCTTTCCCGTTGAGGTCTTGGGTAACTCATCCCTTAAAATCACCGACTTGGGTACCATATAGTGCGGTAACTTTACCCTGCAGTACTTCACCAACTCTTCCTCCTTCGCCGCCGCACCCTCCTTCAAGCTCACGAACGCGCATGGCGTCTCTCCCCAGAACTCGTCGGGCCGCGCCACCACCGCCGCCTCATTCACCGCCGGATGACCGTACAGCACCGACTCCACCTCCACGCTGCTGATGTTCTCGCCGCCGCTGATGATCACGTCCTTTGATCGGTCTCGGATCTCGAGGTATCCGTCCGGATGCATCACGCCGACATCGCCGGTGTAGAACCAGCCGTCGTCTTTCACTGTCTTGGCCGTCGCCTTCTCGTCCTTGAGGTAACCTAGCATGATGCACCCTCCTCGGAGCACGATCTCCCCCAAGGTTGATCCGTCGCGGGGGACGCTCCGGCCGGTGGATTCGTCGATCACGTCGATCACCGCCATGGCTAGGGTTCGCACACCTTGCCGGGCCTTCAGCCGGGCTCGCTCGTCGGCGGGGAGCTTGTTCCACTCGCCTTTCCACGCGCACGAGATGGCTAGGCCGGCGGTTTCGGTGAGGCCGTATCCGTGGCTGATTGAAAACCCTAGGACTTCGGCGCGGTGGAGGACGGCGGCCGGAGGCGGCGCTCCGGCGGTGAGGACTTCAACGCGGCCGGGGAGGGGTTTGCGAGCGGAGATCGGGGCGTTGGCGAGCATGTTGAGGACGACTGGCGCGCCGCACATGTGGGTGACCTTGTGGGTGGCGATGGCGGTGTAGATCGTGGCGGCGTCGAAGCGGCGGAGGCAAACGTTCGTGCCGCCGACGGCAGCGATCCCCCATGGGAAGCTCCAGCCATTAGCGTGGAACATCGGAAGAGTCCAGAGATAAACCGGCTGCTTTGGAACAGACCAATCGATCAACGAATCGACAGTGATGATGAACAAGCCGCGGTGGCAGTGGACGACGCCCTTCGGAGCCGACGTTGTCCCGGAGGTGTAGTTCAGTATGGCTGGATCCCATTCACTCTTCGGCCGCCGCCACTGGAACTCCGGATCGCCGAGATCGATTAGGTTTTCATAGCTAAGCTCGTTTGGATCTCGGGGTTGATGGTCCTCTTCGTAAGGGTCATCGATGTGGATGATTCGAGGGGGTTGGTGATCCGAAGGAAAGAGACGGATGGCGTCGTTGACGAGGGATCGGGATCCAACGTCAACGAAGAGGAGTTTGGAGCCGCTGTGGCGGAGAAGGACAGAGATGGTGCGCGCGTCAAGGCGGATATTGATCGTGTTGAGCACCGCGCCGCTCATCGGCACGCCGAATTGCATCTCGTACATGGCCGGGATGTTGGGCGCCAACACGGAGACCTGAAAAACAAGAAAAACGCACATAAGGTGTTCGACGTTTGGTCTGAAACAATGAAAAGAAGATATGCGCGCAAGGTGTTCGACGAAAGGTGTACCACGTCGCCGGGGGAGACGCGGAGATGGGTGGAGAGGGCGGAGGCGAGGCGGAGGCAACGGCGGTGAGTTTGGGACCAGGTGTAGGTGGTGGAGTTGTAGATGATGGAGGTGGAGTCGCCATAGACGGTGGCTGTGCGGTCAAGGAAGGCGATAGGGGTGAGAGCGCTGCTATTCGCTGGGTTGGGGCCGAGACGCTCCATGGCCTTCTCGGATGGAGGAGACATGATAAGATCACGGTTAGTTTATATCTAAATTATGTTTCCATTTATAGAGCCTTTTTGGTTTTTAATATTGCTTAAATAGGTATTTTTACCATTACGTATCAACATAAGTATTTTTATTTTTTTAATATTAAACTTTAATTATTTTTTTTAATAGTTATGAGTTTCACTAGTTTTTTAATATTAAAATTTTATTTTTTTAAAAAAAATTACATGTTTCATTAATTTTTAATATCAAAATTTATTTTTTTAAAAATGCGATCAACCTACTAGTTTTTTTAAATTAAAAATAATTTTACATAAAAACCTTTATAATTTCATAAAAAATTTTATAACTAGTTTTATTCTCACTTTTACTCTCTTATTTTTATTTTTATTAATTTTAACATATAAAAATTATGGATAATATTCGGTCAAAATTTTAAAAAATAAAAGTTATTGTGGTTAAAACTTTTTATATACATAAAAATTAAAATTATTGAATTATTGCTGGCGAGTAATACTTACCCCGCTCACAATAGCAATTGGATCAAATTGATCCTAATCATCCATTTGTTAGATAGAGGCCTATATAAACCGTCTAAGTTTCTATTTATATACTAAAAGTGTACTATGCTAATTTGGTATATTAATAAGACCGATACTATTTTTACCGAATAAATTTTCCAAATAGATTTCCCAAATAAGTTTCTCGAATGACGTGTTGCCATCCATATCATCATCCACGTCATTTATTTTTGTATATAAACTTCGAATTTAAACTTTAAAAATCTTTAAATTTTTAATATTCTTAAAAAAATTATAAAACCATATCTAAAATCTTAAATTTAAATACTATAAAATCTATACCTAAAAATCTAAAAATTTAAACCTTGAATAATAAACACTAAATCCTAAAATTATAAACCCTAAACTTTAAATCCTTTGCCCTAAACCCTTAAGTGTAAATCACAAACCCCATTGTAAAAATTAAAAGTTTAAATTTAGAATTTAGATAATAAAAAATTTTAATTTTTTTTTTTTTAAAAAATGACATAGATGCTAATATAGATGTCAACTAGACATCCACGTCATTTGAGAAATTTATAAAAATATCATTACTCCCATTTTGCTGATTTTTTTCTATAAAAATTAGATTTTTGTAGATAAATATTAATTTATCATAAATATTGACTTAGACAAGGTAAGGTGTTGAATTTACCAAGGTTGTCAGACCCGGACCGGTCCGGCCGGTTCAACCGGAAAAACCGGAAACCGGCCATGTGGCCGGCCCGGGTATACCCTATTGACCCGGGTATTAAAAAACCCGGTGTTAACCCGGTGATCCGGGCGGTTCAACTGAGAACCGGTTGACCCGACCGGGTCAATCGGGTCACAATGTTTAATTTTTTTACAATATTTAATAATTTATTATTATTTTCTTATTAGAAACCACAAAATCGTGTATATTTATTAATATTAATTTCTAATTTATAATCAATAAATAGAATTATAATATATATATATATCATAAACATACCAACAAAAATTAACATTTAAAAATAAAATATATTAATGTATTATGTAAATATTTTCTAAAAAATTTAATTTATTAAGAAAATAAAACAATAAATGAGTGTAATTTTATTATAAAAATATAAAATTAAAGTATTCTAGTTAAATAAAAAATATAAAAAAATTTAAAACAAAATAAAAACTCAATTGAGATATAAGAATTAGTGAATTAAATTTCTTATTTATTTTAACAAAATCAACCAATAAACAAATAAATAAATAAATAACACTGAGAGAAGTTCAATAATTATATATTAATATATTAAATTTGTAAATATTTAAAAAATGTAAAAATAAATGACAAAATTAGAAAACTCTACTGTATATAAGGTCATTTATTAATTTAAATATCAAATTTGAGTAGGTTTTTATAATATAATTATGGGTTTAATATTATATTTGCTCATTATTAATTATTATAATATTTTTTATATTTAATTATTGACTCCGGTTCAACCCCGGTTGAACCCATTGACCCCTGACCCCTGGGTTTAGTCGGGTCATTGTCCGGGCCGGGTCTGACAACCTTGGAATTTACTAATGATCGGCACATCGTAATAAAGATTAGAGCACATCGTTTTTTTTTTTTTAAAAAAAAAATATTAGAATTTTCCACATATTTATTTATATACTAATATTTGTGTATATTAATAACCATCATATCTGCTGATTTTTCGCTATAGCTAAAATTTAAAAACTGGATTTTTTTTTGTTTTTTTTTAATTGTACAAACATACGGCAGCAATAATAATATTTTGATTTTTTAGGTGGAAGTGTGTTTCACGGAAGTGATTAGGAAGGAACACTAAGCAAGCGTACATTGATTGGATTTGGGGTAAGTCTTGGTCAAACACTTGGCATCTTTTTATTTAAAAAAATGTCTAAATCGTGGACCATTTTGGTCATAATTTACGCCTTGCTAACTTTTATTCTGCTTCTAGAATCTAAATTTACATTTTTAAAAATGTTATGTTTACTTTGTTTTTGTTATGATAAAATCCTTTCTCAAATTTATACAGTATAATTAGAATCACAAGATTCACAACTATCAATGCTAATTTTAATCCCCTATTATTTAGGAAAAGTAACTAATAAATTTAAAAATTGGGTGATTTTTCTATTCTTTTTTTTATTTTTAAACAGAAACAAGTTATATATTTGTTTAATTTAAAAATTAAAAGTAATAACTTTGTACAATTAAATGACAAAATTGTTTATGATTATTTATGTTGGTTTTTAAAAAATAAAAATGTTTATCTAGATTCGTGAATTTTATTTATTTATTTATTTTTTATTTTTTTAAGATTTTTTATTTAACATTATAACTAATGTGGAGTGAAAAACTAAACAAACGCCAACGGTCTTTGGGTCAATTGGCATGGGGTCCTTTGTATAAGGTGTTCGTTTCGGAGAGGACCCGAGATCGAATCTCATAGCCTACGCAATATGAGGGCACGTGGGTTGGCGTTGAGCTTTGCTCCCCACACGTGCACGTCCCTGGGTTCTGGTGCTTGTCGCATTTCTCAAAAAATAAAAAATAAAAAAAATAAACAAACTTTGTACAGGTGAAAAATTAAAATCAACCATTACCAACTATATATATATATATATATATTATGCACAATGGGTGTTTTACAAAAAAAAGAAAAATGTTCCTGCTCGATTGCATAAATAGAATAAGTGTTATATAAAAGTAATTTTTTTTGGTAATGAATTCCACTTCGGTCCCATGTTTGGTGCCACAACGAAACTTCCCGTGAATGACTCAAGTGACCTGTTGACTTTGCACTTGCACATGCTTATCCATTCCATCTTGTCTTTTAAGGTTTATTTATTTATTATTATTTTTTTTTTTTAAGAATGCTTGTGGTCATATTTAAAGCTTTGCTGTGTTGGATTATCTGGTTTAGGAGATGAGATATCTTTAAATTTAACATTTGAATTTCAAATCTGTTTGTTTGGTCATTGAATTAGGTTTTAGATTTTTTTTTTTTCGATGAAGTAATAATTGCAAAGCGAAGGACAAACAGATATGGAAGTGTAGCAATTACAGTGACTTAACTGATCTTTTAGAAGTAAACTCCTCACTATACAACTATAAAGAAAAAAATGAGAGGTATTTCTCTTATAGAACTCTCACAGAGAACTTAAAATATAAATTATAATCTTAGAGCCTTAAACTCAAAACCTCTCAATCAATCACAATTACGGGTAATTTTTTTTTTTGTAAACACGGGTTGATTTTATTTCAAATTTCCAATGGCTTGTTTATTTAATAAAAGCAAAATTATTTTAGAAAAAAAGGACAAAATGGGGCCACATGCATGTTCGTTCTCAGTCACATAAATAAAGTGTTATATAAAAGTACTATATTTTTGTTAATGAATTCCACTTCGGTTCTATGTTTGATAACCAAAATGAAACTTCCGATGTGCTATAGGGAAGTTTGGTTGCAATGCTTGCAATGGGAATGAGTCATTAATGGGTCTAACCTCATTTTTTGGGTGTGCATGCATAGGAGATTAAAATTATGTGCAAATTCTCCATTTTTGGATGATAACTTGAAGATAAAATGACAGTTTTGCCTTTGCATTAAAGCCATGTATTCTATTTTACCATTTTTTTTAATTTAAAATTGTTTTTTAATTCATTTTTTAACATTCAATTGTTAATGTCACAAGTCTAAAAATTTGAAAATAAATAATTATAATTAACAATTTAATTTTTATAGAAAACTCCTTAATATTGATATATGATTAATTCTGGTAATTAAAAACTAATTAATAATCCCAATGAACAATTAAAATTAAATACTTATTTAAAATAATTAAATAATTTTAATATTTCAATATTTTGAAAAATAGTTATCACTTAAAAAACCAATTATTATATGTATGATAATATTTATTTTCGTAAGGGTATAAGTATCATTTTAACATATTTTCCTTCATTTACTTTTTTCATTCCTAATGCACTATCCGCCCAATCATTTACAACCAACTTTACATGTATTCGATTAAGCTCAAGCCAAATTGTATGATGTGTTAGTGTAGTATATGTGAATAGTTGTGAATAATTTAGTTCCACAAGATAAAGAGAAGAATGTACATATGTTTATATAACACAAGATAATAAAGAAATCAAATAATTGGATTTGAGAAAAGTACAAGTGGGTCCTCTAATACATACATATATATATAATTTATGAATGGACACTTGGGTACTTGGGGCATCTTTGAATTAAATAATTTAGGTATAATCACTGAAAATAGTCCCTCAGATCTTTTATCCTCTTTCGCTTTTGCCTCTCTTGAAATGTCTCGACTAGCTCTCTACTTTTGAAAATGTGCTCACTAGTTAAAAAAATCTCGCGGGTCCCTCTACTTTTGGCACATTTCTAAAAGTAGAGGGACTGGTTGAGAGCATTTTTAACTAAGTGGGCACATTTTCAAAAGTAGAGGGACTAGTCGGGAGCATTTCTAAGTATAAGGACCAAAAGAGAAAAGAGAAAAGTACATGGACTAACTAGGGTATTATACCAATAATTTATTATTTTTTTTATGAAGAGATGTCACCTGTCGGTTGTTTTCTCTAACAGACAAATCCAATCATTAGTTCACAACTCTTCATCTTTTTTAAATACATAAAGGTTCTCACAGTAAATTATTACTTTTCTGCAAAGTTTAATCTTGAGATTTTGTTGTATTACGAGGGAACTTTTGCAAAACCTGATGCAGACTTGAGGGCGATAAATTCCTAAAAGACAGTGTTCCTACACGCTTCAAAATTCACCAAATCCTTCTTCTTTAATCTCTACTTTCTCTAACAATTTTTTAGGAAATTTTATACTGTTTTTACAATGGAAAAATACCCCGAAACTTCCTTCAAGATGATGAATCAAAGACTTCATGAAGCTTGATCGTTTGATAGCACCAACTATACTCGCTAGAAGGACAAGATGATGTTCTTTCTCACTGCTATGAAGATTTGGTACGTGCTTGATCCAAGTCTGCCAGAAGTTCCAATCGCTACTCCTGATGAATCTGCAGAAATAAGGAAGAACATGTCAAGCGTCAAGAAGATGAGTTGTTGTGTCATGGTCACATTTTGAACACTCTTTTGGATCATCTCACTACTACATAACTGCACTGATGCAGTGGTTATAAAACTGTTACAATAAGATATTTATTGCAGCGGTTTTGTAGCACTTTCATACCGTTACAAGTAATTTTCTAAGTATTACATTTGGCTCAATCCGTTGCAAACACCGCTGCATATTAGGATATATATGCAGCGGTTCTACAATCGCTGCAAATGTTAAAAACAGCAGCGGTTTATAACCGTTGCATATTCATTAAATTGCAACGGTTTTTAAAAACCGCTGCTTATGGGTTATGATATGCAGCGGTTTTCTTGTAACTGCTGCGTATGTGCTATAATAGGCAACGCTGTATGTGTTGTGATATGCGGCGGTTTTGAACCGCTGCTTTTTGGGAGAAGCACATTCATCCACATTCGAATAACCAATCTCAAAGCACATTTATCATTTCTTTTTTTATGGATGTATATATAAATTATTTGTGGGATAATATTATCAGTGATTCCAAAGAACTTTCCACCACATATTTCTTAATCACATGGCAAGAATTTTTTCTATAAAATTGAAGTTGCTTAAGCAAAATAAAGACCTAAAGTCAAATCTGAAAATTGCCGCTCTAATTTATTTAATAATTTTTTTTATTTATATTTGTTTTAGCAAATTCTTGTAGTTCATTAACAGTTGTTTGCAAGCAAAAACTCAAAAACAAAGATAAAAAAGTATCAATATAAATAGATTTAAAATTTTTTATTTATAATTAAAAAAATGAATGCTAGATTAATCTTAACCAAAGTACACTATTTTTGAAATAGGTTATTGGATATGATAAAAACAAGATTTAAAAAAATTAGTAGAAAGAAGATATGTAATTATCTAATACTTTAATTTCTTATTTTAAATTTTAAAAAATTAATTAATTATTGGGAGGCCTCCAATAAAGCGAAGGCTTACAGGTCCCCTTGTGACTAAATAAATCATTAAATTTTTTTAATATCTATACTTTGGAATAACAAAATTTAACATAATTTAAATCTAAATTATGTTATGAAAAAGCCCCAATAAATTCCTAATAAAAAACATCTCCACAATTTGAAATATTTTAACAATATTTTTTGACAAATCTCATAACTCATTGGCTAATAATAATAATAATAATAATAATAATAATAATAATAATAATAATAATAATAGTTATTATATTTCCAAGAGGCAAGATTGGTGATATAATGACAATTGAGAAAATTGAGACATGCTGTTGCGGAAACACAGGGGATCACCATCGCTAGCTTATCATATTGCCCACTCTCTATAACAATTCAACTAAATAATTAAAAATGTATTTGACTTTGCTTGATATTGAAATAATAACTAACACTATGCACGCCTACACATCATGCTGAAACTATTCCAATATAGCAAACACATCCTTTTACATCAATTCACAAATCACAGTTTTATCAATGATTTTTAGTAGTCCATTTGATTTAAATTTTCTTTTCAGAGGGATTTTTTTTATGCTCTAAAAAAACTAAAAAATAAATAACAAACAACATTTTGGTTTCAAAGCTTCAGAGAATTTTCCTTATGCTAAGTTAATTTCTTTTTCCTTTTTTTTTAAATTCAAAATATTTTTTTATTCGGGTTTTACACTAATATATATATATATATATAATTATAAACTTGGTAAAAAAATAACAAGATAAAAAAACAAAGAAATAAGATTTCCTATGCCTTCCCTTTCCTCAATCATCTCGCAGATGGGTCGAGGAGAAACCAAGGCTCAGAGACCAGCCCATCGCCTTCTCAAATCTCCGATCAACGATCTCTTCTAATCGCTGGTTCCTCTCTCTCTCTCTTGGCGCTTTTCTTCTCTCACACTCGACCTCGCGTTGGTTCATGCCCTCTTCTCACCCTCGCAGGTAAAGGATCTATCGGTTTTTTTTTTTTTCTAGATTTGCCATTGAATCGATAGTTTTGTGAGAAACCCTAAGTTTTTGTCCTTGATTTGCTTTTATTTGATTGGGGATCTTTGGGAATTGATGTAATGTGTGCAGGTTCTTATTGTTGATTATGCCTTTGTATTCCGCTTGTTGAGGTTGTGGCCATCAAGATAGTTGATTCTCAGAGGAATAATAGTGATTTGGTGAGTGTGTTTTCGGATTTGATATCTTTGTTGCTTCTCTTGCCCTTTTGATCTGCTGCTTTTTGATCTAAAAAATTGAGAAGCTTAGTATCAAGCTTTTATGTTCTTCTTAAACATTGATTCACTCTGACTCTTGTTCTGTGCATCATGGTTTATATTCACAAGCTTTAAATTTGAGAAGCTTAGTATTTGATGCTTTTTTGTTGTTTTAACTTTGAATACAGTTGGCATAACTTTCCTTCCTTATTTTCTTTGTCCTTTTCTGATAGTTTTCATTTTAAGCATCGTTTTCAGGTATTTGGCAACAAACATAATTGAGTTGTTTTGTAAAAATGTCATGATTTCACATTATCAATACTTTTCCATTAATTTGTTTCTTTGCCTATGAAATGTTGTGAACCTCGCATGGTTGAATTCCTTGTTTTGCTGTTTGTTCCGCAAGTATTCTTGACCTTCAATTGTCTTAAGAAGAAAATGATGCATAGGTACTACAGCATCCAGGGAATAGTAGAGAAATTATTTCTTAAGTATGGGGCCATTTAGGGCTTTCTTTGGTGTTACTCTATTTCTATAATCATGAATTTGACCAGTATCATTGATGACTGAAGATAGGTAGGTTGGCAACTTTATTGATGTATTCTTGGCATTCTTATTATCATGCTATCCACTAGGTTGTCACTAAGGCTTACTGTAATTCTCTTATTAGGCTTTGTAACTAAAGACATGTGAATTGTTGTTATCGAGTGTATTGCCAAAGATTTGAGTAGTTGCCATTTGTGGTTATTCTTAAGTTCTATAATTATGGAAGCAACTTTTTTTTTTGTCAGCGGTGATGTCTTTGAATTAGTAACATAGTTGTAGTTTAAATTCTGCACAGTTATACCATCCCCCACAATAGCTTAGTTCATACTTTATTCCTCTCTCTGGTCAAAGGTTGAGGGGTAGAATCCTACTCATGGCTTATTTACAATTCTCAAAAGTTTTACTTAGTCATCAACTCATACACAAAAGGGAAATCTTTTAATCTACTTTTGATGTGCTAGGTTAGATGTCAGTGGCTTTCTGTAGGTGACTGAAAGAGGGCCATGCAATTATGTCATGTATTTTAATAAAAAGAGTGGAAGGTAATGTTTGGTTGCCAATTGTAGATCAGTATGCATTTGATGTCTGACATAGAGTTAAATGACTTTATCTTCTCTCCTTTTCTTTTATATTTGTTGAACAAAATTGGCCATGTTCACTGTTCTCTCAACCATGAAGGAGTTGGCACATTACCACGGAAAATTAAAAATTAAAAATTTACCCGTTATTTTTTTAATATTACTTGCACCATAGTATAGTTGGTAGTGAAATTGAAACATTAGAAACTGGGAATGTGCGTTTCAATACATCCGAAGCATGAAACTGAAAAATAAAGCACTTATTTTTCACACTAGTCCATAACTTGTCTAATATTATTTGCAGCCCCGTATGGGTGACCCATAGGTGAAGGTAAAACCTTACAGGGACTTCCTCATAATTTTCATACATAAACCAAAGAAGGATTTAACCAATAAACTCTTTAATCAAATATTATTGGAGCTTATAGATCTGCCAGAAACACTCACATGATGCATCATCACCCAAAGATAATCGCCATCCAAGTACATGTAACGATCGTTAACTTGTTAGTACTCCAATATATAGCGGTTTCGAGCAGCCGATGAACCACAACACTTCTGCTACCATACATTAATATTACATGATGAACTAAGTCAGAAAAATTAAAAATGAAATGTACAACAAATGCTATTCACAGTTTCCTCAGCAAACAAAACTCCAAATACATTTTTTTGAACTTTTCACTGTGCAATAAGGACTTCCTTGATCTTGGATCACTAATTTGTAGGAAATATACTACTGAATAGCATGCAAATACTACAATATGCAAAACACCAACTACAATAATAATTCAAAAATAACAGTTAGAAATTTCCAGCCTGGGGTAGGCGTGTGTAAGCACTGCCCCAACGCTGAATTGGCCTCCCTCGTGCAGGATTAGGAATGGGGGTGGGGCGGGGAATCCCCGTTCCCCGCGGGGCCCCGCCCCGACGGGGCGGGGATTCCCCGAAACATCCCCCCCGCGGGGCGGGGAGCGGGGAGCGGGGAAAAACTCCTCCCCGCCTAGCGGGGCGGGGCGGGGGCGGGGAATGGTCTCCCCGCCCCGCTCCCCGCGGGGAACCCCATGGGGAATCCCCGCGGGGATTCCATAAAAGAATATATATTATATATTTTTAATAAATTTATTAAAGATTATTTCAACATTAACATAATATTATATATATATATATATAATCAATAAATATTTATTTGTTAATATTTTTAGTTATTATTATGGAACTCACAATTATTTCATACAACTTATTAACTATTTAAATTTATATATTTCATTAAAACATATTTATTTAATAAAATCTTAAATTATTTTAATAAAATTATTATATAATATATCTACAAAATTAAAATTCAAACTTCTAATTTTCAAATTTCTAATATTCATAAAAACTAATTATTTATTTAATTTAAATGAATTGGATAATTAGGTAATTGTAATTTGTCTAGATTTTTTTTATTCAAATATCCATGTGTTGCTACATATAAGCATTATATTTTTTTATTCAAATATCCATTTGTCTAGATTTTTTCATCATACATTATATTTTTTATTTTCAATTGTATATAGCATCTTTAGCATGTTTAACATAAATGCATTAGAAATATTATAGTTATTTATAAAAAATTTTTATATTAATGTTTTGGGCGGGGATCCCAGCGGGGATTTCCCGTGGGGCGGGGATCCCCGCGGGGGAGGATTTTTCCCCCGCGGGGAATTTTAACCGGGGAATCCCCGCCCCGTGAAGAGCGGGGATGGGGACGGGGATCCCATTCCCCGCCGCGCCCAGCCCCACCCCTATTCCTATGCAGGATTTTTCGGCCTCACTCCAAGCGCAGGATACACTAACCCGGGAAGGAAGAACTCTCGTAGCCAAGCACGTTCGGCGTAGAGATATCCCAAGAGCACCCGCAAGGTTCAGGCAGAGAACCACAGAACAAAATGTTTAGGTTTTTCAGGCACGCAAAAGTACACCCAGTTCCAGGTATGCAAAAGCACACCCGGGAGAAGGAGAATATGAGAGAAGAAGTAAGTAAGCAAGTGTGTTTTGGGTTCATGGTTTGGACATGCATTTATAGGAGAGAGTTCATTAGGAACTCTTTAAAATAGGCAATGTGGGACTAAAAGAATGAGAGGGATTTGGTTTGAGTGTAAAACATATGGGACCAAGTGGGACCCACAAGACCCACATCCAACATAATTCACCTCTGATATTGGTCACTACATATTCATACAATGGAACAAGTCAAGGAGAAAGCCATTTGAATCCTTCTAATTAAGTTGGTTTGAAATGCATGCATGCTTTTACTATGATTTTACATATCAACAAGCTTTATGCATTTGCTTATCTTAAATTGACCCAGACAATGTTAATATCTTGATCTAATCCTTTTTGTGCTTTGAAAGAGTTTGATTTTCTTGAATTAATGTCAATCTATATATATGAATTTTATGTCAAGATATATATTTGAATCAATTTCTTGAATTAATCCTTTTTATTTAGTTTCATAATACCTTTTGATTATAATGAAATATTTAAATTTCTATAATATGAGTGAAATGACAAAAATATACAAGTTAATTGGGATATATGTTGAGTTTCATTAGAAGGCATGTTAAATTTTAATGGTGCAAATGAGTTATATCCTAATTAAGATTTACAATCCTCATTTAGCTACCTAATTAATGGATTTGATTGTAAATATTCTTTTTGCAGTAATATAATTAGTTAAATAAGGATTAGGCTAGTCAATGCAAATGAATAGATTATCCTTTAAAATAAAGGCATTAGATACTCAATAGGGATAATATATTGGGATGAGTTTTTATATGTTTTTGTTTTCTTTCAACTTTTTTTTTCCTTTCTAGTTTAAATGGTCATGAAAGAGATAGCGAACCACTTTCACTATAGGAATTTATTTATTTATTTATTTAGTTTGAGAACAAGAATGAAAGATGGAAAATCACTAACTCATTGAAAATGAAAGTTTAATTAAATGATTTGTAGCGCTATTTTTTGTACTCGAAACCTGATTTCATTTCAGTAATAACAGGCTTTTTTCTTTCATAATCTTAATTAGTATTCTCTATTAATTATATATATATATATATATATTATTTACAAGATAACTGATTTCAGGGAGTCATACACATGAAAGCATGTGCTTTGCTTCAATTTTTATTATTGTTTGCCTTCAATTTGACATGTGCCCGATTCGTTTTATTTTTTAATTTTATTTATTTCGAGACAAACAAAGTAGGAGACGAGTGGTGTCGGGATGGATTTTTTTTATAAATATTAACATGTGCACTGGTTTTTTAATTATAGCATACACATTGATCTTAAAACAATCAATTAAGATTTTTTTATTACTTTTTTATTATTTTATTATTTTATATTTCAATTTTAATTTTAATTTTTTTGCATTTCTCGTATTTTTCCTTCTATTTTCCTTTTTTTTCTTCCAACTTAGATCCTTGTTTTTGTTGTTAGTGTTTATTTACATATTTTTGGCATGTTTGTTTTTTTTTAGGCCTTTTCAACTCTTATTTTAAAAGAAATTACACAAGTGATCTCTAACATTACTTCATCAACACGACTAGTGAATAGTGGGTAATTAATGGAAAACATGGATTTTTTATTAAAAGAAAACATGCAATAATTTATTTAAATATATGTAATGCCCATGGATTTTTTCCTTTTGTAAACAATTAAAAGTGATGAGTAATAGAAATAGAGAATGGATGGCTCTCCCAAGAGCTAGTGAGGCATATATTAGAGGAGTTGATGGTTTTCTAGATATGCCATTTCAAAGGACCGCGCAAGGACAAGAAATACTTTGCCCGTGCAAAAAGTGTTTGAACCGTAATTGGTATATAGAGCAACAGTCAGAGAACACTAGATAGTCTATGGTTTCATACAAGGCTATACTGAGTGGGTATTCCATGGAGAAGGATTGTCAATGTATTCTGAAGGATTACCATCACATAGTAATGAAGGACTTGATCCTCTTGATAACATGGATGATATGTCGCAAGATATGTATAGAGATGTAGCAACTGGAGGGCAAAACCTCCCAAGGATTTGTGAAGGTCCTAATACGGAGGCAAAGAAATTTTACAAGTTAATGGAGGAAAGCCGACAGGAGCTTTATCCAGGGTGTAAGAGTTTCTCAAGGCTTTCTTTCATCGTTCGATTATATCTTTTCAAGTGTCTCCATGGGCTAAGTAATGTGGCATTTGGTGACCTTCTAGATTTATTAAAAGAAGCTTTTCCTGATGCTACAATTCCGAATTCTTTTAATGAAGCTAAGAAGACAGTGAGAGATTTATTTGTAAAATGGTACAGATTACAAAACCACTACAATTGATTTTATTAACTGTTACAGGAGATATTGTAAGCCGCTACAATAGATCAAATAAAACCATTACAGTAATTTATACACAACCGCTGCTATAGCTAGTCCCAAACCGCTGCAATAGATCAGATAAAACCATTGCAGTAATTTTTACACAACCGCTGCTATAGCTAGTTCGAAACCGCTGCAATATATACTACCAAACCGCTACAATAGATATTACAAAACCGCTGCAATATAAATAATGAAACCGATACAATAGGTATTAACAAACCGCTGCAATAGGTATTACCAAACCGATGCAATAGGTATTACAAACCCGCTGCAATAGATATTACAAAACCGATACAATAGGTATTAACAAACCACTGCAATAGCTATTGTGAAACCGTCACATTATATAAAATAACCATTGCAAAATAAGCCGCTGTAGTATATGAAGCAGCCGCTGTAGTATATGAAGCAACCGCTGCATAATTAAAAACCGCTACAAAATCCAATGCCAATTGCAACTGTTGAGGCAACAGTGTAAAACCGCTGCAATATGATGCATAAAACCGATGCAATAACGTATTGCAACGGAAGCAGATGCAACGGCTGCCAATTCGCTGCAATAGATCTTATGCAGCGGTTTTAAGACCTTATGCAGCGGTTATAAACCACTGCATAAGTGCAGTTATGTAGTAGTGCCTGTATGATCTCTTCACTTCTGTTCAATCACCAAGAGAAATCTGGAAAGCTTTGGAATTCAAGTACAACACTGAGAAATAAGGACCAGATAAGTTCATTATTCTGAAATTATTTGAGTTTACCATGTTCGATCATGTTTCTGTATTGGATCAAGTGCATGAACTACAAATCCTAGCCTCTAAATTGAAGGACTTGAATGTTGAGGTCAGTGAAGTATTACAAGTTATGGTTGTCATAGCCAAACTTCCTCCAAGTTGGAATGATTACATAAAGAAATTGTTACATTCTTCAGAAAGTTTCTCTCTAGAACAACTCAACAAGCATCTCAGAATTGAAGAAGAAACTAGAATTCAAGATGGAAAGAGATTCGGAAAAGAATCTGACTCCAATGTGAATTTCATTGATGTGAACAAGTCCAACAGATTTGGAAAAAAGAGGAAATTCATGGACGTAAATTCAAACTCAGATACTTCTGGTTCCAAGAAGAACAAGGCATGTTTTCATTGCAAGAAAAAGAGCATTTCAAGAAGGAGTGCAGGTTTTTGAAGAAAATGAAGAAGGATCATGTTATTGTTGGTTCAAACAACAGAGTAAGCATTGTTGAAGAACAAGTAAAAGACCTTGTGGCTATAGTTCCATATTTACAGATCTCTATGATAACAGAAGTTAATATGGCTGTGTTTTCAAACACCAATGGCTGGTGGTATGATTCTGGAGAAACCATTCACATTTGCAATGATAAGAATCTGTTCAAGGATTACAAGATTGCTGCTGATGGACATGAAGTGTTAATGGGCAATCATAATGTTGTTAAAGTTCATGGAAAAGGGACTGTGGAGATTTTCTTCACTTCTGGAAAGAAACTCACTTTGATCAATGTATTTCACGTTCTTGAAGTTAGGAAAAACTTGGTGTCTGGAAATTTGCTTTGTAAGGGAGGATTTAAGACTGAATTAGAAGCTGATAACCTTATCCTCTCAAAGAATGGGGTCTTTGTTGGAAAAGGATATGCTTGTGATGGAATGTTTAAACTTTCTGTAACTTCAAATATTAATAATATCGAGAAAGTTTCTGCTTATATGATTAATTCATCAATTACTTTATGACATTCACGCTTAGCATATGTTAATTTTAAATCATTAAAGTTTATGGCAAAACATGGATATATATCTTATGGAAATAGTAATCATCATAAATGTGAAATTTGCATTCAAGCAAAAATCACTAAGTTACCTTTTCCTACAATAGAAAGAAATTCTAAATTGTTACAAATAATACATTCTGATATATGTGAGTTGAATGGACATTTGACTAGAGGGGGGAATATGTACTTTGCCACTTTTATTGATGACTAAATACACTCATGTTTATCTTATGAAATATAAAGATGAAGTCTTTGATAAATTTAAATTATTTAAAGCTAATGTTGAAAATCAGAAAGAAAAACGAATTAAAATCTTTAAAAGTAATAGAGGTGGAGAATATTTTCCAACAGAATTTAATTCCTTTTGTGAACAACATGGAATAATTCATCAAAGAAGTGCACCCTACACTCCATAACAGAATGGATTGGCTGAAAGAAAGAATAGAACCCTTGTTGATATGGGAAATGCAATGTTGTTAAGTGTTAAATTATCTTATTCTCTTTAGAGGGAGGCATTATTAAGTGCTTGTCATGTGCATAATAGAATTCCCTCAAAAGTGACAAAGACATCTCCATATGAATTATGGAATGGTTGAAAACTAAATTTAAGTTATTTTCGTGTGTGGGGTTGTCTAGCATTTTATAGAGTAACAGATCCCAAAAAGACTAAATTAGGACCACGAGCTATAAAGAGTGTTTTTATAGGGTATGCTGAAAATTCTAACTCCTATTGATTATTAAACTTAGAATCTAATGTCATTGTGGAATCCAAAGATGTTCAATTTATTGAAAATAAATTTCGTCATAATTCTACAAGTGAGACAACTCCTAATACAACATTAGATGATCATAACAAGAAAATTATAAGAACTAGCACAGTCAAAGAAGTTGAACCAAGGAACAGATAAAGAACTAAAAAAGAAAAGGTATAATCACCAAAATAGTCCCTGTACTTTTCTCTCTCTTCCCTTTTGGTTCCTCTACTCAGAAATGCTCCCGACTAGTCCCTCTACTTTTGAAAATGTGCCCACTTAAGGAACAGACAAAGAACTAAAAAAGAAAAGGTATAATCACCAGCAATCTTTGGTTGTTTCTTTGATTTCTTTGGATTAGAATGAAGCTAAAACCCCTAGAAATTCATTGGTAACCTTTGAACCTAGTTTTGAGCTAACCCTAGGATTGAATTAGTGTTCTTTGTTAGAAAACTTAGGGTTTTTCTTGTTTGTTTTGTTTTTGTTAAGTTTTGTTGTGTTTTGTTATGCTTTGGCAAGGAGAAGAAGTCTTGGCTCGAGGCAAAGAGTTAACCGAAGAGTAGCTTACGAGGAAGACAAATTGCCGATCCGGTGATTGGAATTATTTAGCATAGCTTTATTAGAAGAATGCCAATAGCTATATATATATATATATATATGCATATCATGTTTCAAGTAAGTTTTATTGATTTATACTTGTTTGGTATTTTGGTAAATGATAGTTCTTATTGAGAAAATCTTGGATGTCACTTTTGGCTTTTGATTTGTTATCGTGGAAATTGTGATTAATATATGTATCCATGAGTTTGTGAAATCCTTATTTTGTGTGAAACTTGAGATTTGTTGTGGAAATCTTTGATTTGGTGAAATCCTAGGCTTGAAACAAATTTTGAATTATTGAGAGGAAAGGATTTCCTTGTTACTTCTTGTGTTGGGACTTGTAAATTATTATGTATTAAAAGTTTGGGCTTTGCTCATGTGTTTATCTTGTTCTCGTGCAAATGGGCGAGGTATTATTGATTTATGATTATGGATGGATATTGTACTCCGAGTGGAGTTATGTTTATTGTGGTGATTTGTTCTGGTGATATCCTACTGCAGTAGGTGGTCTCCACGGCCAGCCTGTTGAGGTGGCTTGTTGACCGGCTGATTACTACGAGGGCCAGTTCAGGTGGGAGTGTAGAGCCCTGACTGGATATTCATCGGGTAGCCGGAGTCACCAACCGGTGAACTGATGGGTCAACGTCAAGGGCATGAGTACCTTGACGGCTCTGAACCTAGCCATGGCCACGGCGAAGGTTTAGAGAGTTTTCTAGACCATGTTATGTTGGGTGAGTGTTGGGTATTATGTTTATTTCAAAACCATGTTTTATGATTTTTGTGTTGTAAACCCTAGTTGGGGTAGAAATGGTTTTCTTGGTATTATTATGTTATTTTAATTCTTTTGAAGACTTCTATTATGTGTCAATGTTTCTAAACTAGTATTATTTTGGTAAAACTTTTATTTTTATGTTTTATTATTGTTATTACTGTTGGTGTATTTTACGCTAAAGTTGTGCTAACCTCCCTCACTCGAGTAACTTGAGTTACTCATCCCTCTTTCTTTCTCCCGACTGCTGCGGGTAGTAGGTGTGGGTCGTGTGGCGTCAGATCGGGCATTTGCTACTGTTCTATCTTCTGTTGTATTTCCTTCAGTTCATGTATGTTGTTGTTGTCATGGAACATGTTATAAGACTTATGGATCCACTAGTGTGTAGAAAACCTTGTTGCATGGTTTAGTATTTAAATGCTCTTAAACTTCTGTGTATTACTATCTCCTACTGTTGTTAGGGTTGTTTCCCTGTGTATTTTGTGAACCTCTATATTTTTTGTATCCTACTGCTGTTGTTGTTACTTGTGATCCTCTATATTTTCTATATCCTACTATTGTTGTTGTTGTTGTTGTTGTTGTTGTTGTTGTTGTTGTTGTTGTTGTTGTTGTTGTTGTTGTTGTTGTTGTTGTTACTATTGTTGAATTCCGAGTGTATTGATTAGCCTTACGGCATCCTGAGGGTTGAGTGGCAGGGTATCCCTCCTCGGGATTGCTGCGGCGATTGTCGCATCCCGTGGGCCCGCGGGTCGGGGAGTGACATCTACAACCTTCAACATCAAGTTTCTTTAGAGGAGAACTATTGGGGGAGCTTTCGTCGGTATTGATTCGGCGAGGTGTGCCCTAGGTTTGATAAAGCAAGGTTGGAGAGTATCGAGAGGGTGAATCGAGAGGTAGCGGAACGTTCTCTTTTCCTTCTGATGTGGTTAATCTTACGTCCACGTTCCAAGAGTTCTTTGTGGTCATGATATAGTGAAGTGCTAGGAGACAAACTCCACTGGGGCTCAGTTGCGCAAGCAACAAAGTGAAGTGTTGAAGTAATCCTTAGTGCTGGGGCTTAATCGTGACTAAGGGGTCTTTTGCCTTGACCAAAGGGTTAGATATATATTAGGAAATAGAGTTTATCACTTGGAGTCTCTAGAGCTTTAAACAACCTTACACAGTGTGAGGCGTCGAGAGTATTCCTTTTCACAGGGGCATAGTATAGGGTTATTCACGATTGACCTTAGGTTTGGGACCATGTGTAATACCCTGAACCTGTGGATACCTATTAGAAAATATATTCAG
The DNA here is from genome assembly GCF_009730915.1 of Dioscorea cayenensis subsp. rotundata. NCBI lineage: Eukaryota > Viridiplantae > Streptophyta > Magnoliopsida > Dioscoreales > Dioscoreaceae > Dioscorea > Dioscorea cayenensis. The sequence goes on along the minus strand of NC_052471.1, from coordinate 4,010,421 downwards.
GGTATTACTACAGTTACAGTAAAAATTTTCTACAGAGTAATCTTGTTGAGAAACCCCAAGTGGAAAGAACAAGGACCTAAGTGTGAAAGTTTATAAAAGATTTTGGGTTAAAGAATAATAGAAAAAGGATTGATATGAAATGCTTCTGAAAACCAAGGACTGAAAGGTAAGGCGGTAGGGATCTTTTTGAAATATTGTATTATAATCCAGGGACCATAGGATAATTTGAAAGGACCTTTTGAGAATTCTATTTCATAATTCAGGGATCATTTGTGAGTTTTTAGAGACTGCTTTGTAAGAAATTATATTTTGGGGGAGTAAAAGTGAATTTCGGCTGAAAGTTTAATTTAGAGAAAAATCTAGAGCTTGAGTGTTGTTCATCTTCTTCTCCACCATTTTGCTACAGTGCCCTGAGAGAAAAAAATATATATATATTAAACAAATGGGAAGAAATTTTGAGGTTTTAAGGAGAGGGACTTGGAGATCGTCGGAGGGAGCTCGCCGGAGAGATCTATTGGCTTGGTAAGAAGCTTTCTTTGTATTGTTTTTGGCATGTGTATGTATGCGTGTATATATATGTATATATGGTTGGATTTGATTAAAATAATGATGGATTTGAAGAGATATTAGTGAGAATGATGAGGGTGTTGTTTTGAGATGAAATTTGTGTTGAAAAACCATTGTATTTGAGTTGAAATTTGCTTTAAATGGAGATGAGATTGCCGGATTTACTGTAGAGTTACTGTAGCACCGAGATTAAAATTTGGTTTAGTTAATTAAATTTATGATTATGATGATTAAGAGGTTAATGATGATGGTTAGATTGAATTGGTTGAGTTAGCCAAGTTGATTTGGTTGGATCAAACCAAGTTGGAATTGATTTGGTTGAGTTGAGTTGATTTTGTTGAGTTGGGCTTGATCAAATCAAGTTGAGATGGGTTGGGTTTGGTTCAGTTGATTTTGGGTTAAGGGTTTTGGACTGAACCAAGTTGGTTCAATGGATTTTGAATAAGAATTGAGTTGGTTCAAGCTGGTTCAGTGAAATTGAGTTTGGTTCAGTGGAATTGAGATTGGTTCAGATTGGTTCAGCAGTGTTTAGCCTAAATTAAGTTAGTTTAAGTGCAATTGGAGACCGATTTAACTATTCAAGGCCGGGTTTTAACCGATTGGAATAAGTGGGCCCAATTAGAGAGTCAATTACTGGTTTTTGTATTTTCTTTTGGGTTTCAATGTGATATTTATTTTTATTATATTATTCTGTTAGGTGTTGTTCAGTCTTGGGAGGGAGTTCCAGGTCTAGCAAGGAACCCAAGGGAGACCAGGTGAGTTGGTAGTGGCTATTATTTTAAATAATTGATTAATTATTATTATTTTGAAATAATTGTTTAATAACTAGTATTTTGGAAATAATTATTTAAGTATTTCATTTTATCATGTTTAATTTGCGTATAAGGTTAAAATATACGTTTATTTACTTGCCGTTGATGTTCCTGACAATCGTATTGATACATCAGTTTCGTATAATTATACGTATTGTGTGAATAGTGAAAATACATGTATATGTGATTTAATTATTCAATTCATGTATTTATTTTTGATGGTTATCTATGCTTTGATTTGGAATGATTTGTGAAATCATGTGCGCATATTAAAAAGGTTTACCGACAATATTTGTGGAATTGGTTTTCATTCTTGGTATATAAATAGTATCATGTATTTGAGCTTTACTGGTATTATGCATGTATCGTACTGTGAATGTTTGTCCTGGATAAGGACCATATGTTATGATTTATACAGTTTGTTTTATTGCTGTATTTACATGTTGGTTTGGATGGTGACGGCGGGCTAAAGCCCGACTACTGCAGTAGTGGGTCCCCACGGGCCAGCCTTTAGAGGTGGCGTGGTGGACCTGAGTGTTGATTTGTCCAGATCAGGTGGGAGCATAGAGCCCTGATTGGATGATACATCGGGATCCCAGAGTCACCACACGGGACCGGTGGGCCAACGTCAAGGTTATGAAGACCTTGGCGGCTCCCAACCTAGTCGCGACGGCGGCTAAGTGGGGGAGAGCTTTCAGGCTGTGGATTTGAGAATGGTTTTTATATTACTTGTTATTTTGGGTTTTGATGAGGGGGCGAAGCCCAGCTGCCGCTCTTAGGAGGGCAGTCTCTCACAACAATTTGGATTTTCTTAAAAAATTGATTTGATATTGATTTGTGATGAATTCATGGTTTCAAAAAGTTCTTTAAAAGTTGTATTTTGCTAGAATTCTGATATTTGCGGGAGTTGGGAAAATTATTTGAGAAATTGATGTTTATATACTTTATATACACTATATTTAATTATTTAAAATTATTGAGCCACTACCGACCAACTGAATGTGCTGTAACTGCAGGAGCAAGACCCTAGATTGCCTGTTCAAGTTTAGAGCTAGTCAGGATTAAGTCCAAGACTGCAGTGAGTCCCATATTTTTCTTTATATTTGTTGGTATCGTGATCTTGTAGCGGTTGTACCCGCAAATTTGAGTTATTATATTTGTTGTATTTATGTATTTGAATCCTGTAGTTGGTGTAAAGTTGTCAATTGTAATTTGTAAGTCTGATTTGGTTTCTGAGAGGTGTCAGGTTTCCAGTTAAAAAGAAATTTTTAACTGATCGGTGCCACATTTACCTCGGTAGAAGGGATGGGTGTGACACCATGTGTATTTGGATTTCCACGACTCGTTAAACTTCAATTAGCGGGAAAAATGATTAGTTTTGCCCTTGAAACAATAGTACTAGGGTGAAGAATGTCCGGGTACCCCATCTTTCTATCAATTACCTCTCCTTATTCCTATTGCGTTTCCTTTCTCTTTTCTTTATTTTATTTGCATTAATATTGTTCACCCAAATCACGAATCGATTGACTCGATAGCTAAATAGCATCACTACTTGCTTTCTAAAAACTATTCCCTGTGGATACGACTACCCACTCACCGGGGTACTTTATTACTTTGACAACCCGTGCATTTGCGGTATACACACGCAAGGGGTGTGTCAGGTATATATGAAACAATCTGAAGGTTTTATTCTACCAGGAAATGAACAGAAAGTGTGTAAATTAACAAAATCCTTGTATGGACTAAAACAAGCACCAAAGCAAAGACATGAAAAATTTGATTTTGTAATTTTACAATATGGCTTTAAGCATAATGGTGCTGATAGATGAATTTATTCTAAGTTCACTAATAATTTTTGTATAATACTATGTCTCTATGTTGATGGAATGCTAATCATTAGTACTAACATGGAAGACATAAATGACACTAAGGCATATCTATCCTTAAATTTTCAAATGAAAGATTTAAGTGAGATAGATACAATCTTAGGTGTCCAAGTTAAAAGACATAGTGGGGATTTTGCACTCTGTCAATCTCATTACATTATTAAAGTGTTAATTAAGTTCAATCATTTAAATATTAAAGAAGCAAATACTCCTTATGATGTTTCCATTAATTTGACTGAAAATCCTAAAAGAGCAATAGCTCAATTTGAATATGCTAGTGCTATAGATAGTCTTATGTATGCTATGCATTGCACTAGACCTGATATAGCTTTTGCAGTTTGTAAATTATCACAATTTACTAAAAATCCAAGTGTATTACATTGGAATGCAATAAAAAGAGTTTTATGATACCTTAAGAGGACAAAAGACTTGGGCTTATTTTATGATAGTTTTCCTGTTTTATTAGAGGATATCCCGATGCTAGTTAGATAAGAAGTACTAGTGACAAAATGTCAACCATTGGATGGATTTTTACATTAGGAGGCGGGGCTATCTCTTAGGCATCAAAGAAGAAAACATGAATAGCACACTCAACAATGGAGTCTGAATTTATTTCCTTAGCTGCAGTAGGCAAAGAAGGAGAGTGGTTGAGAAACTGGTTATTAGATATAAAATTGTGGCCACAACCAATGCCAGCCATTTCTTTGCACTGTGACAGACAAGAAACTATGTCAAAAACGTTCAATAAAATTTATAATGGTAAGTCAAGACATATAAGTCTAAGGCATGAATTTGTGAGACAATTGATCATTGATGGTATTGTTACCATAACTTACATGAGATCTTGCAAGAACCTAGTAGATCCATTAACTAAAGCTCTACTAAGAGATTTAGTAAGAAACACTGCTGCTGAGATGGGTCTACAACCTTTCAGCTAATCTTATTTTTAATAGGAACCCAACTTTTATTTTAGCATTACCACTGATTTAAAAGTTTAAAGGGTAATAACAAGTTAGTGATAAGTGTTTTGAGTACTAGGTTTTGTTGATTAGCAAATTAGTACCATGGTCATTAAGATGGTGAGTGTAGAAATTAAACACGCTTAAAGAAGCAAAACTTCGCTTATATAAAATTGAGAAGTGGTGCCGCTTCTATCAAAGTTATGTACACTTTGTAAAATTTTATGAAGAAAAGGATGGAGCACATGGCCTTAATAGTGTTGTTTTTTTCATTTGATAGAGAACTTCTGTTTGAATGTCATTAATAGCAAAACATGTGTGCCAATTCCGAGTTGGCAGATAGGATCACCATTTAAGCTTCAGCCACTTGTGATTTTGCTAAATTCTTGAATTACTTACACTACATAAAGGTTTAAAACGAAAGTTACCTTTATAAATGCATTTAGCTATAATATGACTATATCAATTTCACACATACTAAGTGGGGGATTGTTAGTTTAGCATGTGTGAATAGTTGTGAATACTTTAGTCACACATCGGATAAAGAGAAGAATAAACATATGTTTATAAAATACAAGATAATAAAGAATTCAAATAATTGGATTTAAAAAAAGTGCAACTGGGCCCTTTAATATATATATATATATATATATATATATTTATTTATATTCATTATTATAATATTATATTTATTTATTTAATCTATGAATGGGCATACTTTGGGCATCTTGAGTTGAATTAAATAATTTATATTTTTTATGAAGAGATGTCACTTGTCGGTTGTTTTCTCTAATAGACAAATCAAACCTTTAGTTCAACTCTTCATCTTTTTCAATACAGAAAGGTTCTCACAGAAGATTATTATTTTTCTGCAAAATTTAATCTTGGAATTTTTGTGTAACCTGAGGGACTTTTGCAAAACTTGGTGCAGACTTAAGGGTGATAAATTCCTAAAAGACAATGTTCCTACACGTCTCAAAATCCACCAAATCCTTTTTCTTAAATATCTATTTTCCCTAACATGATGTTTGAGTTTGAGCTCAATTAAATACTCACTGTTCGAAATTCAGCTCGGACTCGACTAAGGTTTTTTTTTATAGATCAAGATCAAAGCTATTCAAACTCATTCAATTAAGCTCGATCAAGGCTAATAAACTCAATTTGATTGTAGATATTTATATTCTTGAGCTTGATTTAAGCTTGAATAACTTAACCATTTTTAAAAAAAATAAAATATTTTGAGGTTTTAAATTTAAAATAATAAATTGTGACTTCAAAATAAATTAATATTATATACTTGCAAGTACTCAAATTTAATATTAAGATATTTTGTGGACCCCACCTCCCTTAAGTAAGAAAAAAAAACTATTGCTTTTATGAAAGAAAAAAAAAACGGTTGCTTTTATTTTCACATTCTTTAGCCCGTGAAATCCCTCTATCTTCTTTCCTAAAGCCATGAGCCTTCTCTTCCATTTGTTTCTTCACCCAACCGGAACTCCGTATTCCTTAGCGTCACCATCAATCTCACCGCTAGCCATGATATCGCCTTGGGTTTGGAGCTTCAAAAAGGTGATCCGACGGCCAAAAACTTCATCTACCTTCCTTTGTGCCTCTCTTATTTGGTGAGCCGATGTAAATCATAGATTTTTTTCAATGCATGCCGTGGAGCTAGGAGCGGCCTTAAGGGCTTGTTGGCCTAATTTTCGCCATCCAACTTTGTATGCCTTTTGTTTAGAGAATTTTTCTTGTTCTTGCCAATTAGGTTGCCAAGTTTATGGGTAAAATGAGATGATGCTAGCTTATTATATTTTTTTTAGCCCAACTGGTTAGTTGTTCTTTGCTTTGCTAGTAAGGAACTTTAGTTTGTATTGATAGCATGTGCCTTATTTGTCTATCTGGTTAATTGCTTAGTTTTAGTTATACCCACAAGGTGTTTGTTGAAATGCTATTTTCCTTCAAACATGATTTTTGGCTATTGTATGGCTAAATTATCTTGTGATTAGATGTTTAGTGTTAGATAGAGTAGAAAGTGTGTCTTTAAATTTTGCTATGGGCTTTGATCCATGTTTCAGATATTGTTAATTATTGTTTTGAGCTATTAGATTTTGATTATGCTTTTAGGGTTATTCAAGAATGATTGATCTTGTGTTTTAATGGGAGTTAGATTTTGGGGATCTCCTGGTTAGTGCACCACATGTAAATTGTATGTATATGCATTTCGACTCTTGAAAAATTACCAATTTTATTTTGTTCACTTATTTATCTTGTTATTGATATTTTTTTAATCATTGAGTTAATTTTTAGTTAATATTTATTAACTTCCTCATTGTTTGTATTTTTATTAGTTATTTAATTATTTAGTTTTAAATTCTGATTTATTTAATCGATATTTAAATTGATTATTTAAATGGTTATTTAATAGTTATTATGTGAGCATCTATGAAAAGATTTTATTTGACTTTTATCAAATCTTCAGTTAGCTATTCTGACTTTTGTGGGCTTTAATGAAAAATTCATTTTGCTTAATTTTTTATCAGAATTCTAATTACCATATTTCCCTCTATTATGGAAACTAATGAAGTATTTTTCATATTCTTGTTAAATATTAATTATTGTTGTATGTGATTGATTAAATTTCTAAATATTGTTGTAAGACATTAGCATTATTTTATTTTGAAATAATTGGAATTATTTTCATTAGAAAATGAGATTACAAAATTTCAATGTTTCTGCGTTGACGATAATTTTGGACGTACTAATATATTTTTGTATAGAGATTCGTAGTCCCTAATTAACAATGCAATAATCCTATCACTGAGGGTTAAACACTGACCGTGTCGATACGTACTTCTGATATAGAAAATATAGTTTCGTACCGTTCCATTGGTGAAGAATAACGGCTTCTGATATTCTGGCTTAGACACCGAGGGTAAACATATGAGTTCTGAAATCTGACTCGGGTCACCGAGTTTAAATAAATGAGTTTTGATGTTTTGTTTTGGCATTAGTTGTTTGGGGGACTTATATGGTCGTTATTTTGGTAAATTAAATCTATTTTGAATTAATTTTGATTTCTGGGTTCATTTTGATATTTATTTCATTATGTTACATTTTGTATGTTTTTAAAGATTATTGAACATTTTGTGATTCTGATATTTTTAGTGGTTGCTTACTAGGCTCACAAGCTCATTAAGTTGTTCTCATTTCCTTTCAGATAAGGAGTAGGGTTAAGTGGTGGACAGCTTAGCGAGGTCGTTGAGCAAGTTGCTTTCTAGTGGTTGCCGAGTTATTAAACTCTCTTTTGTTGTGGACTGAACTTTTCTTGTTTATTTAAGAGTTATGTCAGACAGTGTTATGTATTTTCTTTATATTTCAACATTGTAGCTTCCTTTGCTTTTAAAATTTATTGTCTTTGTTAGATGTTGTTCTTCCTAGTGTGAGCCAGGTCTTGAGGCTTTGCATGCCTACTTGATTATGGCCTTGTAGGTATGCGACTATTTGTCAACACTTCAAGTTTGGGGCATGACATATTTAAACTCAACTTGCTCAACTTTTGAACCACTTGAACTCAACTCCATCACGATCAAATTGAGTTAGAGTAGCTTGTGAACATAAGCAATAATGTATCGTTTACACTAATGGATGCAAATACTTTGAAATGGTTCTATGTTCTTTCTTTTGCATTCCAATTTGTCTGTTTTAATTTTTTAAGATTTTTTAAAAGAGTTTTATTACAAAATTTAAGCGTTAGGTTTGTTTGGTTATCCAACTTTGTATCTGAAATAAAGCTTAATTAATATTTCAATTCAAATATGTTGTCTGGTAATTGAACAAGGTTTTAGATTTTATTTCAAATTTCCTATGGGTTGGTAATGAGGACAAAACCTAGAATTGAAGGCTTCCCCGAGAAGAAATTATTAGATTTTTTAAAAGTAGATAAAAGATAAAATATTATAAGCATTAAGACGCAAATATAGGAATCATAGGCTAGCTCAATGGTAATTATCGTGCTTGTGATAATTTGAGATCTCTCATATTACAATTCACATTATAAGTCTATTGTGGAAGTTTTATGTAAAGAATACCTCTCATTCTTTCCTCCAAAGGTGCATTGGAGGAGAGGAGGGTTATCCCTAAAAGGTCAACCAAATCATCATAACTGGTCCACCTACGTACCCATTTTTCTTTCGCTTTATCGTTTATCGACTTCATTAATTAAAAAAATGCAATTTTAAAATGATATTTTTTTCATTCCTGTTTATATGATGATAATAACTGAATTTGTCAGATAAAGAAATTTAATTAATTTAAAAGTTCAATAAAACATTTATTTAAATACCCAAATTATCTTTAATGACATAAACATTGCATTTAATTTCTTATAATTCCAATTTAAGAAAGTTTAAAGAAGAGTTAGTATAAATCAGGATAAATTTGAAAGAATTCCATAAATATTATTTTTGGGATAACATAAAAGAATAAATAAATAAATAATGTAACATGATCATGTAAATAAGATCACAAGGAGTATTAAAGGGTAATTGCTTTACTCCAATATATAAAGAATTATCATCGTTCCATAGTAATGCTATCATACTAGATTCTTTTATTGAAAATATCTATTAATTAATATAGGGCCACCACAACAATAATTTAAGAGTTAAAGCACTTGACACCCAGGAAATTGAGATAATATGTCTTAAAAATAAAAATAAATAAATAATATAAATAAAAACCTAACGTGGGTATCAAGTCTCCTTTCTTTTTCTCACTTGTTATGGGAGATAATGCTCAAAAGTTTTCAACAAAAGAGACTATATAAACATCCATCTCACCAGACAATACATAAAATTTAGAGAGCCGGCATCAAGAAAATATACAAGTTATCTTCATCATAACAATATGGTATAATACCCTAGTTGGTCCCTCTACTTTTCTCTCTCTTCCTTTTTGGTCTCTTTACTCAGAAATTCTCCCGACTAGTCCCTCTACATTTTCAAGAGAGTAGAGGGACTAGTCGGGAGCATTTCTGAGTAGATGGGCCAAAAGGGAAGAGAGAGAAAAGTACAGGGACTATTTTGGTGATTATACCTAACAATATCATTAGACTTTTCATACATTTACCCCCAAAATAAATAAATAAATAAATAAATCGAGGTAGATACACATTGAATAGCCCAATAGTATGACATATGAGTAGTAATATTGTGCATATATTGTTTATACAATATACACTTGCTTCCAATAGTATTCATGTTCATGCAATGTGCACTTGGTTCCAATGTTATTCATTAATATTTTTCACAGGTGGGGGTGGCAATATTTTGTCCGGGCCCGCCACCCCGGTTTTGTCCAGTCCGGAATAAAAAGGGTTTAGACAAAGTTGTATTAATCCGCGCCGGGTTTGGGCAATGCTTGATTGTCTGAATTTAAATCCGGGCCGGGTCTGGACAAAGAAATTCGGACAACCGGGCTTTTGTACCTCTAAAATTTTAAAAGCCCAAATCATGAGCCCAATTTTCCAAAAACTTCAAACTTATATGGTTTTTTTTTATTGAGACTTGGAATTTTGTATGATTTGATTTGAGTTTTGGATCGTTGGATTTTTTATTATTTTTTTTGCATTTAATGTGAATTAAATTATTTTTTATAATTTAATATTTGAGTGAAGTTAAATGTAATTTATATAATTTGGACAAATTTCGGACACCAGACAACACGGTTTTAAAAGAAACCGGATCCGGATAAATTAGGTTTGTCCAGATTTAAAACCAGGCCAGGTCCGAGCAACAAGTTTATTTATTTTTAGTAGTAGTTACCCAGACCCGGATTTTTGCCATCCCTATTCACTGGCTCGAATGTGGGTCTCCTTTGAGAGAAACAATAATATCATCCTTCAAAAGTTGTAAGGTGAGAGAATTTTTCTAGGTGGTCAGTTAACCACCGTAATCAATGTATTTTTGTATTTATTTATCCCTTTAATAATTACTTAAATTAAGTGCTTGTCGTGAATTCATTAAAAAAAAACTATAGTACTAAACATCAAAACATAATACAATCCAAAACTAAATGAACAGAGAACTTGATTTAAAAATCAATTTAAGAGATAGATACACATTGGCAGCATTGAGGGCAGCTATCACGGCTGAAATTTGAAAAATCCAATCCCACTTGAATTTAAAAAATAAAAATATATATGCCACTTTTATATATATGAAATATAATAAAAGTATGCTAGCAAGAAAAAGTTACTATTTGCAAAAAAGCAATGCTGTTTTACCTATGATTTACCGAATAGGTCTCCCGAATGACGTAGATGCCTAACTTATCATCCACATCCTCTTCCATGTCATTATTTTTTATATATAAATTTCAAATTTGAACCTTAAAGATTCTTAAATACTTGAAATTAAGACAAAAAATTATAAAACTATATCTAAAAGGTATAATCACCAAAATAGTCCATGTACTTTTCTCTCTCTTCCCTTTTGGCCATCTACTCAGAAATGCTCCTGACTAGTCCCTCTATTTTTGAAAATGTGCCCACTTAGTTAAAAATGCTCCCAACAAGTCCCTCTATTTTTAGAAATGTGCCCATTTAGACTAAGTGGGCACATTTCTAAAAGTAGAGGGACTGGTTGGGAGCATTTTTAACTAAGTGGGCACATTTTCAAAAATAGAGAGACTAGTCGGGAGCATTTCTGAGTAGAGGGACCAAAAGGGAAGAGAGAGAAAAGTAGAGGGACCAACTATGGTATTATACCTATCTAAAACCATAAACCCAAATACTACAAAATCTATACCATAAAAATCTAAAAATTTAAACCCTAAATAATAAATACTAAACCCTAAACTCTAAGCCCTTTACCCTAAAACCTATGCCCTAAACCCTAAACAAGAAATCACAAACCCCCTGCGAGGGTTTGTGATTTCCAGTTTAGGGTTTAGGGAGGAGTTTTTGATTTATCATTTATAGTTTATTTTTTAAGATTAAATGTTTAAATTTAGAATTTAGATAGTAAAGAGAAATTAAATTTTTCTTTAAAAAAATAAAGAAAGAATGACGTGGATGCTGACATGGATGCCAACTTGACATCCTCGTCATTTGGAAAACCTATTCGGTAAAAATATTATTACTCTTTGCAAAATAATAAATATTATATATATATATTTGAAGAAAACATAGGTTTTATAATAAATAACCAAAAAAAAATTATTTTATTTTTAAAAATTAAAAATTTATGATTTAGTATATTTTTTCTTCTTTCGTTCATCCCTATGCATGATTTTAAGCTTAATCAAAATCAAAGCAAATTGTAAAATATAATAAGAAAATTTTATAAAACTACCTTGGGGTTGGCTTCTTTATTAATTTTGGGCTTGAGGTCAGTGGCTAAGCCACATAAAAAAAAAACAGGTAATTGCCCCTTCTCTTTTTCAATTAAATAAATTTAATTATGTATATTTTTTAAATATGATTTTTTTTCATTTGCATTTGCATTTGGTATATTACCCGAATTGATCTCTCTACTTTTCTCTCTCTTCTTTTTTGATCCCTCTACTCAAAAATGCTCCCAATTAGTCCCTTTACTCTTGAAAATGGTTTCACTTAATCCATTCTACTTAAAAATGAGTCAATTAGTGATTGTATTTTTAAAAGTAAAGGGACTAGATGGGAAAAATTAAGAGTAGAATGACTAAGTTGGATCATTTTCAAGAGTAAAGGGACTAGTGGGGAGCATTTCTGAGTAAAGGGACTAAAAGAGAAAAGAGAGAAAAGTAGAGGGACCAATTCTGGTATTATAGCTTTGCATTTTATATCGTAAATGCAAAAAAATGTATATATATATATATATATACATATAGGGTCTAATATAAAACTAAATATTTAATATTTCAGAGCTTAAAATAAAGAAATAACTTAACAGGAAAGCACTCAAAACTCCTTGTAAAGTTTGCACCTTCACAATAAATCCCTCAAAATTTACACTTTCCTTCAAGGTCCCTCCTTTATTGGGTTATTCTTTTTTAATCCATATTTCTCAAACGATGTTAAACATGGGGTTGAATGGGGCCAAAATTACCTAATTACTCCTGAATGGAGAAACACAAACCCAGGTGCATGAAATGATGCTATTGCCCTCCGAACAATAAAAATACCTTTTTGCAAAAAAACACCCTTAATTATTACTTTATTAATTCTCTTCATGTGTAGAATCCTTGCTTACTGTGTAAAATCCTAGCTTCCTGTGTCGAATCCTTTCTTCTTGTGTATATTCCCAGCATCATGTGTAAAATCCTTACTTCTTGTATATAAAGCGTAATTAATGTGTAGTGATTCATTTTTATGTGTATATAACTATATATGATATGCTAACAACATTGTATTTGTTGTGCGCTTGCTTTGCAGTTCTTTGAACTCGTGCCAGCTAGTGACAAAAAGAATTGTTGACAAATCCATTGGCTTTCAAGAAGCGTGTTGTTGTCACATGGTCTTTGGTGCTTACTATGTAAAAATTGCAATTCGCTGCAGAGTAGACATTATACATGATGGAGGATATCATATACGAGACTGTCCCCAGCAAGATTCTAGAAGCGTTGACTGTCTGTTATTTTGCGTGTGCTATATAGGGTAACTTCTAAATGGGGAAGCATTGGGCATACCTTGGACATCCCATTCCTATGGCTACTTTACGTTGCACGAATACTTATTGACGGTATGTGGAGAAAAATTATTCCCATAGCAGATGAGAAGGATGTTGCCGGGGATGAGAATGCTACAGCAAAGGAGGTCACTCCACTTGTACAGATGGCTCCCCGAGAAGAGGGCTCTACTGGATGAGAGGGATCTGCCAATGAGGAAACCAATGCTATAAAGAAAGATAACATCGCCATCGAGGCGGTGTCTGTGACGGATGACAAAATGGACTTAAACACCGCACCTACGTCGAACACCTAATGTATGGTCATAGACAATAGTATAAATACTTTTATTTTTTCTCAGTTTATAAATGACAACATTTGTATATGAATCCGAATGTTACACAAGAAAGTCATATAATGCACACTAACATGAAAGCTAAATAATAAAAGAAAATAATATGTAGGAAACATAGATAATACACATAAAACATAGGTAATACACATGAAACATAGATACTACACATAAAACATACACAATATACATGAAATGTAGATATACACAAGAAACGTAGATATTACACAGGAAATATATGTAATAAACATGAAATGCAGGTAATACACAACAATAACAAAACATACACAATTCAGGATACTATTACTGATGAGTGCGATCCGCAAGTGCACGGAGTCGTCAAGTAATACCTCTCGTGCGAGCACGAGAGGGTCGTATTCCCTGGGCCCAAGGATCTACCCTTACTTCCTCTTCGCTTATTGTCTAGCCGACAGATTCGAAAGGTTTCCCTAATCTATTAATTTAAATAAGATAACTACAAGTGGAGACTAAAAATACGGAGAGGGGTATAAAAATCGGGGAAAGGAACGGTCACGGATGCGGATTCCCTAGGGGCTACTAAAGTGCACGGGATGCTAAGAATGTCATGCAATTGAAGGTTTGGACCTAGAGATTTCCTAGATTAGGTCAACCCGATGGTCACGGCCATTGACCCCTAATCCGGTATAAGTATTGACACGCAAATTTCTTCCGATCAAATCCTCATACGATTGCATTAACAAGTGGGGAAATCCCTAATTAGAGCCGGAACACAACTTGGTCTAGCCCTAATGGTGGAGGGGTACTGAATACCCAATGGTCACGGCGTATTCGTACATGAATCCCTTCCAAACTTGGTGTGTCTAGTACAAGGGCGATGGTCACGCTACCAAGTACAACCTAGCAGTTGGTTTTACGGAGTTCTCATGTAAGCAACACATCAAATGCACCAAGAATGAATCTCAAAAACACAACAATTGCAATAAACAAACTTAAATCATCCAAATACACAAGTTCACCCCAAGGTTCACCGGCATCCGGTGACCTTGGGGTCTACTCATCCATACAAACAAATCCAAGCAACAAATCCATGCAAACAACTACAAATGGCATAATAAAAAAACTCCCTCAAACAATGGAAGAAGGAAGACAAGCCAAGCTAGGGTGGAAAGGCTTCCACGGACGCCGTAATGGGGGCGGCTTCCCTCGTCGTCTACAAACTCCCAAAGAAGAGATCGATGAAGATCTAGCCAAATCCGAGCTTCTCCCTTAGATTTCCCTTCTCCAAAACATGTAATCTTGCCTCTCAAAGACTGGCGAAAATCGGCTTGAAGAACTCTCCCAAAAACTCCTCCTCCTGCCCTAGAAGAAATCAGCTTCATATATACCCCGTCAGTCCATGCGGGCTCCATGCGGGCGCATGGAGCCCGTGAAGCTCACAGCCAAATGCCCAAAAAACCCTGCCGTGCTCAACTACAGTGTTTTTGCTACAGTACCGAGCCTTGATAATTTCCAGCAAACCTCACGGGCATCCATGCGGGCGCATGGAGCCCGTGAAACTCCCAGCCAAATGCCCGCAGAAAAACAATGACCTGCTACAGTACCGCTACAGTGCCGGGACCCCAAAAATGCCGTTTTTGATGTCGAATTCATCCGATTTGCATTTTTGAGCATTGTTTGACTCATTTAAGACCAGCAACACCGAAATAACCAATTTAGACATAAAACGGGCATCAATTCGTTAACATATTCACAAAAGATACAAGATTAATACATATAAAATACATACATTTAGCCGTTTATCAATTACACAAAAACCTTTCGTTGTAAGAAAAGAGTATAAATAAACCTCACCTGTATTATGCATAGTCCGCTTAGTCCGTTATGACTGCATTACATGATCGATAATTATGTCTAGACTGATGGCACCGACTACAATGTAAATCACGAACATCGATACCATGTGACTTGATTCTTTTCCTCCTTGGATACCCAGCAATACTGAGCATCCCCTAGTAGAAGGATGTTAGGAGAGAAAAGTCTTGGCATCAGCATTCATGTTGTCTGAGAAGGACTCCCTATGAGGCAATGCATAACACAAAATAAACATGAACCATTAAACAATATACAGGAAGTAGTAATAATACACAGGAAAGGTTAAAAATATGAGAATAATGAGGAGGAGGAGAAGAAAGTCTCTAATAGAGAAAAAGTCTGACAATATTTAATGTGACATAACTTGGCCGGAAAAAAGTTCGCTAACTTTTCCATTCAAAAGTAATGGGCACTTCAGACTTTTCGCATGCCATTAAACTAACGTACCAAACGGCAGGGACTAAAAATAATTTGGATAAAAAAGGAGGGATGTAATGGAATTTTGAGAAGTTAGAGGGATTGCAGTGGAAGTTTGAAATCTCCCAGGGACTTATAAATAATTTTCCCATAATTTAATTTGATAGGGTTTAATTTGAAAATAAACTTTTAAATCGAATGTCCTATCAATATCATCTCTTTTTTTGCTTGTATTGTTTACCATAAATTTGTGAAAACTAATCTACTTAATAAAATTAGTGATCAATTCTAGTTGGTTGCTTTATAATAAACATTAAGAAAAATATATTTAATCGTGTAGATAATGAAAATTATTCATTTCAAAATACGAAGATTCATTAAGTTTGTTTTTGTTGATCATTTGTAGTACTTGTTAATTCCGGAGGAATAGATATGTGATCGTTCCGGTGGGGGTGTGATATGCTAAGTTCACTCAAAAACTCACTCAAAGATCAAACACTCACACACAATCAAAGTAAGATAAAGGAGACAAGCAAATTGGTAACTCAGTTTGGCACAACCTTGCCTACATTTGGGGGGCCAGGCCCGAAGAAACAATCCACTAAAAGAGGTTTAGGAACAAGGAGTACAGCACTCGCTCACTCTCTCAATACAAAGAATATCCTCTCAAGATTGCCCGACGGCCACACTCTCAACTCTCACCAAAAAGTCTCTCACTGTTTGGCTCATCCTAAATCTTCAAGCAGGATCTCTTATATAGACGCACCGACGTCTAATAAAGTTACCTCTTTTAGAATTCTCCGCGGCTTCCTAACTTGGACACCTTCCAAAGTTAGATGTTGCAACACCCAGTTGTAACATGGCCCACCTTACTGAACATGACTAAGTTCTAGCCAGATGCACCCGAATTTGTGACCTTCAACCTCTCGATTCCTTCAGTCCGCCTCGTAGCAGTTGACTCGACCCGAGCTCCTCCTGCCTGCAGTTGCTTCCTTCCTCATGTTACTTCAGAAGGTCTCCCTCTCCCGAGGGACGTGCCCACCAAGGCACACGCGACCATCTCGCCAAAGATAGCCACCGAAGATCTCCCGATCTTCTTTCCAAACTTGTCCAAAGTTTGGTCTTCCCAAATGATCTTCTTTTGGAACATGAAATATTGTTACTAAACTTAATCTCATCTTTATCCAAGTTTGGCCTTCAATATCTTCAAACATGATCTTCAATCATCCATGCTTGGATCTCCAAATCTCTAATCATATCTTATGCAATCTTCAATTAATCTCCTCATACGACTAGTCTCCATGAATAGTTTTGCCCATAGATAGCTCTTGGATCTTCCTTGAAATTGAGTTGCTAAATATGGTCTTGATAATCTCCTTGGCATGTCTTTACCTTATTTAGTTTGTGTCTTCAAATATAATCTTCATGAAACCTCCACCTAGATCTTCATCACATGTCATGACCTCATCCTTTGCCACATCATCATCCTAGTCACCTTTTTCTTTTGATGAGTCATTTCTAGCCACGTCATCATCCTCATGCCATGTCACCACTTGGCTTATCATATAATGCCAATCTACGTCTTCAGACTTAACAATATTTAATAATTTATCGCTCAACCTCACAAGTGATGAACTCATATACAGACAATCATGCAAGAGAAAAGAAACACATCAATTGGTTACACAGTTCGGCATAACATTTTCTACGTTTGGGGGGCCGAGCCCGGAGAAAACAATCCACTAAAAGAGAAAAAGAAAGAAGAGTTACACCACTCACTTTATCTCTTACAATAAAGAATAACCCTTTCTAGATTGCCCGATTCCCATTATCCTTAACCCACTCACTAGAGTCTATCACTCATAGCACATCCTAAATCTGAAAGCATGGTATCTTACATGGGCATCTCCATGTCCCAACAAAACTTTCTCTTTTTGACTCTTCCCAGCTTCCTAACTTTGACACCTTCTAAAGTTAGACATTACAACTCCAGTTGCAATCGACCCACCCACTAATCCTGACTGAGTTCTAGCTCCCGTTGCAATATGATTTGCGACACCTCTAACCCTCCCAATTATTTTAGTTCGCATCGGCGCAGTCCACTCCTCCCGAGCTCCTGCCACCATCAACTAGTCTCCTTCCTCACGTCATACCAGCATGTCCCTCTCCCGAGGGTCGCACCCACCAAGGTGAAAATCTATCTCACCAAAGATAGTCTCCAAAGATCTCCCCATTTTTTTTTTACACTTGGTCCAAGTTTGATCTTCACAAATCATTAAACTTGATCTTCATTCATCCATGTTTAGTGTTCAATATATTGTTACTAAAGTTAACCTCCTCCCATCCAAGTTTAGCTCTTCAATATCTTCTAAGCATGATCTTCATTCATCCAAAATTGGGTCTTCAATATTCTATCAAATCTTGCCAAAGATAGCTTGAGTCCTTAAATAGATTATGTCTTCAAATAGCTCCGCCCATAAATAGCTTTGGATATTTCTTTCAAATTGTATTACTAAGGTATAATACCCTAGTTAGTCCTTGTACTTTTCTCCCTCTTCCCTTTTGGTCCCCCTACTCAGAAATGCTCCTGACTAATCCCTTTACTTTTGAAAATGTGCCCACTTAGTTAAAAATGCCCTCAACCAGTCCCTCTACTTTTAGAAATGTGCCCACTTAGTCCCTCTAAGTGGGCACATTTCTAAAAGTAGAAGGACTGGTTGGGGGCATTTTTAACTAAGTGGGCACATTTTCAAAAGTAAAGGGATTAGTCGGGAGCATTTCTGAGTAGGGGGGCCAAAAGGGAAGAGGGAGAAAAGTACAGGGACTATTTTGGTGATTATACCGTATTAGTAATTATGGTCTTGAGAATCATGTTGGCTTGCCCTTGCCTTTCATAGTGTGTGTCTTTGAATAGCTTCACACCAAACTAAGCTCCATGCAATCATTAGTCTCTAAAAGATAATATTTATACTTGCCAACAATGGATTATTCCTCTCTTTAGAATATCCTTCACATGGTCTTTAGTAAATCTCTCATGAAAAGAGTTTACCAAAGATAAATTCAATTATCTCGGATCTTACCAAAGATAGATTAAATTATATCTAAGCTGAACCTATTCAAGAGAAATTCTTTCAACTTGATGCTCCTTGTTAAAGATAGATTTGTTTGATTTGATTCATTGAGAGAAATTATCCAAACATAAGCTCCTCCCGTGATATTATAGCCTTTATGTCTTTATTTTCACTTCTTGCCACATCATCACGTGTTTTCGCCATTTCATCATCCTTGTTACTTTGTTTGCCAAGTCATTTCATTTTCCATGTTAGCATTGCATGTGCCACGTCATCTCCTTGCTTGTCATATATTGTGAACTTAGGCTTCTAGACCTAACAGGACTTGTTTATGTAAAGACTTTTTTTATATATAATCTAAATATAGTATTTAATTTAATTTTGAATATATTTGAATTTGATTTATTAAATTTTTTTTGCCCCCTCCCCCTTTCATCTGTGAGTTCTGGCTCCGCCACTACTTTGGTTTGACTTTTGGTATTTTTGTATTTTTTAATGTAAACCATTTGCAAAAATTACTATAATGTTTAACCACGTTAATACTTACATGGAATAAAAATATACCTGAATTTACCTTTTTACCTTTATCATATTACTAAAAAATATATATTTCAAATACAATTCAAGTTTAACTCCAATTATGATTTAAATTATTTTTAGAGAAAAAAAAAGAAAAGAAAAATAAATTCAAGTCTATTTTTATGTAAGGTTAACAAGTGCTAATGATGTTTAGTTTTTTGACATTTTTTTTTATAAACGGTTTAAACTATAGGTTACTAAATTGCTAAAACTTAAACCACAACCCTCAAACTAATAAAAAAGATAAACTAGAGATAGTTTAGTGAAATTTTCCAAAAATAATTTATTGTAAAATGGAGTTTGAATGTGCATACTGAGGGCATATTTTTGTAGATGTGTCTTAGAAAAATACACCTTACATATTATCTATACATAAATGTATAATTTATTCCGAGGTGTTTCATCGAAGAATTTTAAATTTTTTTATTACATTTAAATTTTTCTTTATACTAAATATGATATTAATAATTAAAAAAATTAATTGATTTATTTGTTTGCATAATAAATGTCAATGAGACCTTTCAAAAGCAAAATATACCAATAATTTTCATTGTAATGAGTTATTTAATAATAGTATTAAAATTTTATTACATGTCTATATATTATATTGTTTCAAAACTCTCAAAATTATAAAAAATCCGATGTGAAGTGAGTGAATTTACTTAGTTTTTTATTATAGTAGCAGTTGAAGAAGAATTTAAATAAGTAAATAATATTGTTATGCACGTTTAACACTTGGATCTTTTATTAATTTAAAATATACTCTTTACATTGCTTTTTACTAGTCATATTTTGAAGGTTTTTTTTTGTTTTTCTATTTGTTTATTTAGAAATTTTATGCAACATTAAATATTATTTTCTGAAATTTACTTTTTCTATTTAATATACTTCTACAATTTCTAATAAATTATATTCAACTATACATTTTTCAAAGCATATTTTAAATGAGGGTAATATTGGAAAGTGAATATAATTTTTATAAATTTTAGGTCACCGTTCACCAACAAACTTCAACTAATTTTTTTTAATATTAGGTAAAATTTACAGGAACAAAGGGAGTATAAAATATTTTGAATAATAATAATATTATAAAAGTTTAGACTTCACATGATATATTTATATATATATATATATATGTATATAATTTTATGGGTAATAAATTATCAAATAATAACCTCCATACCTTCAGATAAGGTTGACATCAGCAAAAACAATCAGATATATAGTTGGATGCTAAAAACTTTAAGTTAAATAAAATCATATAATATATTTTTATATTCAAATTTTCAAATTTCATTTTCAGATGTGCTCTTAAAAAGTCATTGTCCGTTACATCAGCAAAAACCAATCAAATTTTGATCCGAGAAATCGTCAATCAAATCAAAACTAAACACAAGACTTTTCTTTGTTGATATCCATGGTCATCAACCGCTGGTTTAATTAAAATTTTAATATTATTTTCTTTTGTGGCGTCCTATATGCACATAGATAAGGATAATGTCTTTTGTGGACGTTTGGTAAACTTCCACAGAAAGGACAAAGCCAAAAAAAAAAAATTGTTGGGATTGGGTTTAAATAGGACTAATGATATGTTTTTTTTCAAATTTCCCAAATCACCTCGCGGCTAATTTATTAAAATATTGTGTTTTTTATATTATTTTTTAAAATGCGCATTCCATAATTATTTACGGAAATACATATTTTATAGTTTTTATTATTTTTTTTAAATTAGCCGGTCCCGTGGTTTTTTAATATTTAAATTTATTTTTTTGAAAAAATTAGAGGGCCCGTTATTTTTTTAATATTAAGTTTTTATTTTTTTAAAAACTGCGGGCCTGGTAGTTTTTAAATTAAAAATATTTTACATCCAAACCCTTATAATTTTCATTAATTTTTCTTATAACTTATTTTTTTTCTCACTTCTACTATGTTGTTTTTACTTTCACTAATTGTAACCGGCTGTTAATAATTTAAATAACTAATTTTAATATTTTCTCATCATAAGGGGTTGTTGGGATGAATTATTGGTGGCATATGGCACCTACCCATTCATGAGAGCCATTAGATGAAATTGATCTTGGCCATCCATTTGTTAGGTGGAGGCCTATATAAACCCTCAAAGTTTCTTTTCTAAAACACACAAGTATTTCTATAAGAAAAAAACGCACAAGCCATTGGATAATTTTTTTCTTATAGAAATACTTGTGTGTTTTAGTTAAATGTGTAAAATTCAAGTATAATTTAAGTTTTCTATCAAAAACATTTAGATTTAATTTGTTATTAAATTATTTTTATTTTAAAGTGTGAACTCTATTTTGTGATAAATTTTACTTTTAATTTTAATTTTAAAAAAAAATAAATATGAGCGAATTTGTGTTGGCTTTGGTCATGTGCAAAAATATGGATGGGCTTTGGACCCGAATAATCAGGCCTAAACAAACATGGTCACTTGATCCACACACAATAATCAGGCAAAAATATTCAGATGATTATATGCAAAACAAAAATCAGTAAATATTGGTAAGTAATTCACTTGATCCACACACACTTGTAAGAGTCTCGATTTCACATTGGTATCTGCTATATATTATTTAGCGCATATGTGTAATTTAAAATTTTATATTGATTAATAAAAAACCCCTTAAAATGAATATTTTTGAAAAACAAAGTAACTTTCTCATTTTATATTCAATTAAAGCCATTAGCTATTCAGTCCAACCCATATTAGACCCACTAATTCATATTATAGGTGTAGGGATTCAAATCATGATCGGTGGTTTGAACCCCTGTTTTATATTATTTATTTATTTATTTTTATATATCTCAACCTATATTTTTCACAATTTTAAATCTTAAAAAATTGTAAGTTAGGATAGTAATTTCCAATGCTTTAATCATCATTTTGTCCTATTTCTTAGGAGTAAAGTTAAATTTTTATATGTTAAATTTATTATTTTTATTTTTTTAACAAGTAATCCGTGATCCTAATTAGGTACAACTATACCCGAGAAGATAATGGATATCATTGAATGAGTAGCCTAAGAACTAAAGTTGGTAAGCACATAATTTGAATAAGCAGTAGACAATTTTGAGATAATAGCTTTGAGAATTAAAATAGCCTTTTTTCTTCGCATATAAATAAGTAAAGCATGATTCAAATCAAGTAGACTTACAATCTGAGCAATTACGGGATAATTCTAAGCAGGCAATGGCCCATATTTCTTGTCTAATATCTTAATCACCAAGTTACTCTATGCTAACTCCTATTTATATATATTTTTTTCCTTTTTTTTTTTTCTAAACTCCTAACAACTTAGTTATTTTAGACTTGCTATGATTTCTCTTCATTCTTCTTTCTCTTGACTATCTTTAACTCATGTAAAAAAAATATTTTTAACTGTATTTTACAAAAACATAACATTAAAAAAATATGAATTAAAAAATAAAAATACTTAAATATAAATTAAAAAAAGGAAAATACCAAAAAGAAAATCATATTTTAGAAGAAGAATGAGGACAATAATAACTAGAGAGATATTTAAAAATATAAAACATGATCATTTTTAATATTCCAGAAATTAAAAAACTAATTTACTATCTGCAAAAACTGCAGAAGAATTATAAGCAAAAACAGGTGATTCATTGGATATTACAAAAACCAGAGCTATTTTTAAATTAGTTTATAAATGTGGAGTGACCTATAGATTTTTTTTTTTTTTAATTAGAATTGCCCATAACTATGTCAGTACTATGTTGTCATTAGTTCAAACGTGAAAATATTATTCATGCTGTACTTTATTCCTCCTTGTCTTTGCAGGTGTACTTTTCATAACCCTGACTTCCACTCCAACTATTTAATAGTAGCCTTAAGTACAAAATTGATTTATGATATATATATATACCTTAGCTTTTTAAATCCATGAGAAGTTTGATAGCAGCTATTAAATAATAATTTAATTATAATTATTCCAAAATAATGTGCAAAATTATTGTTTATTATTGTAGTTCCGCACTGTTAATTAGTATTAAATATTATATATAAATGAATAATAGTTGTTAAATACAAATTTAGTATATTCATAAATTTAAAATCTAAAAAGGTACTGTAATATTCGTCCTTATATATATATACTATTTTTATCATGAATTATAAAATACAGTAGGAAATTAATTAACGTGACCCAATATTTTTAATTTAAAAATTGGGTATAAATTCTTTTAAATTCATAAATTCAATTCAAACTCAATGTGCTAATTGAACAATTAAAAAGTAAATTTTAAAAAAATAACCCAAAAATACTTGTGAATTTTTTATAAATTATTCTTAAAGTTGTTAAATAGATCATTCATATAAGTAGAAAGGTCATTCACCCTTCTACATAAATCTAGCTGTTAGTTTTTGATATATTAAGGTATTATACATATACATAGTCACTTTCATTTTTTATTTTTTTTATTTTTTATTTTATCTTTATTGATTCTCATTGAGATAACTTAATGCATGGAGTAAATTGAATTATTTTCCTTTTAAAAATAAAAATGGCTATAATAAATAGT
Organism: Dioscorea cayenensis subsp. rotundata; assembly: GCF_009730915.1. Classification (NCBI taxonomy): domain Eukaryota; kingdom Viridiplantae; phylum Streptophyta; class Magnoliopsida; order Dioscoreales; family Dioscoreaceae; genus Dioscorea; species Dioscorea cayenensis. The sequence goes on along the minus strand of NC_052471.1, from coordinate 3,986,724 downwards.
TAAAATGTCAAAAATGTACTTTTGGTTGCCTTCACTTCCATATCACTCTCTCTCAATCCTGTAAAACAATCAGAAGATTAATTTAAATTATTATAATTAATCACAAATATTATATTATCATCTATCATATAAAAGACCTTAAGGTTCATATTAAAACCAATAACTCTAAAGTTTCATGATAATAGATTCAAATATATGATACTTTCAGCGCTATTGCTCCAAAAACTTAAAAGATGCTTTGTTTTAAGTTTTCATTTCATATCACTCTGTTTCTTCAAATTTTGCTACTGATTTTTTTAGATTTTTATAAATGCAAAAACATTGTTAATGAGGAATAAGTTAAATTTTCAGTTTCCCTTTAGAAATATATATATATATATATTAATGATATTAGTTTCAAATTATATGATATTTCATGGTTGTTAGTACTAATGTGTTTTGAAAAGTTTTCACCGCCAACTTAGTTTGAATTGTTTTTTGAGAAAGAAAATATTTTTTTCTCCTAGAACACTGATGTATTTACCTATAGCAACAACCACTACTGGGTGTAGTGGAATATTATGTGAATAATGAATGGACAAATTCAATGTCAAATCTCTGAGTCAATAGTATTATTGTAGCACTATACATATACTATTTATGGGTCCACTGTGAGAGGATGTCATTTCTCTCTTCTCTAGAGTTGCATGTCAAGGAGGATTTATTAACTCGGTTTGATTCCTAAAATATTTTCTGGTCATCCATATGGTAGGACTTCAATCACTCCATGTGACGTCTGGCCAACTTAATAAATCTTTTAGGGGATTATTAACCTATAGTAAGTAGTGCACCACCATACATATTTGTCCTTTGACATCCTTTTGTGGGGCGGCACTTGTCACTTTTGTTATAAAAAAATAAAATAAAATAAAATAAAACTTACCAGTAGTTTGTAACTAGAGAAGATTTGGTGAAAAAGTCATTGGTTCCAGAAAAGCTAGAATGAACGGCGACGTGCGCCTATGCTTCACCCTCGAGGGTTTTACATTCTTCATTCCGCTTCTCTTCTCTCCTCCTCAATGAAATGAAGAGGAGGATCTTGTTTGGACATTTGACAACGATGAGGGGAAAGAAGGCGTGTTGTTTGCGCTGCTAGATCTGGATTCTAGGGACTCCTCTTGTGGTGAAAGCTCGTCGTCGGCAAGTTGGAAAGCCAAGGGGGCAATGGAGCTTGGCTCTTGCCCAGGTGGAAGAAGTTCTCATGAGTTTCTGGCATGGAGAACTGGTAGAGGACGTGGTGAGAATGTCATGTCGACGAATGCAAGACCAGCAATGCTGGAGCTTCGCTCCCATGCCGGAGGGCTTGACTTGTCCGAAAGATCCCGGAGGTGGTGGAGCTTGGCTCTCATGCTGGTGAGGGTAACAAAAAGATCCTGGCGATGGTGGAGCATAGCTCCCAGGCTGGTGATGGTCCCAAAAAGATCCTGGCGATGATGGAGATTAGCTACCATTTCCTCAGTCGAGGAGCAAACAATGATGATAGCAAATGAGACTCGTTGAGTAGGATATCAGTCGTGGTTGAGCCTCGCTCCCACAGCAAACTCAGATTCTCTGCCGGCAAACTTCAGGAGATGGTCGAGCTTCGCTCCCATGACGGCCAAGGTACCTTGTTGGGGAAACTACTGGCGGTAGTCGAGCGTCGCTCCTACGATGATGGTGGACCGTTGATGGAGTGCTAGAGAGAGTTAGTGAGAAGGACCGACAGTTGCACCGGTTCTTGGTGGCGGACCGATGGCTGGGAGGGTGACGTTGGGTTCCAAGCGGGTGGCTCAAGGCGTCATGGTGTCAAGTTTTGGAGGGCTTGAGCATGCACAGAAGACTAGGACAAGTGGCGGGTTTCAACTGGCCAAGGTTAGCAAGTTCGAGGATTTGATGTTGAGAGCTGATTTGCGATCAGCTGCAACATCAAATGGAGGTGGGCTCCATGTTCTGAGCGTTTAGTTTAAGGGCCCAGTTGTTGTTGTAGCTGGGTTTAAATTTGGTGTAGGCCCGAATGAGGTTAATTTGATCATCTCAAAAAAACTGGATGTCTTGGAGGGCTCTCTCATCCTATGTGAAGTGGGTTGGTTTACGGCCCAAATAAATTTTAATAGCTTCTCTATTTTTGGGCCAGTTGGGGAGCATGATGAGTAGAGGAGCCAAACCCTAGTAGGTGAAGTTTAGATGGGCCTAAGTTTGACGCTAGTAAAGTTTTATCTTTAGTGGATTTTGGTGAAGCTAGTGTTAGGCCTACTTGGGGGTCAAGAACGAAGTTTGTTAACTCCATTTCGACCATTCGGCATAGATTAGATTTCTTAGTCTTGCTCACAGTGAAGGTTTGTGGGGCTTCGACAGCTAAGGAGGCACATGACCAGTTCATGGGCTAGATCATTTTTCTCTGAGGGGGCCTGGGGTGGGTTGTTGATCCTCGTGGTTGTTTTTTTTATTGTTAGTGTTTGTTTTTGTTTCTAGGAGTTATACCACATCTAGTGGTATGGTGTTTTGTGTTTCTTTTGCTTTCTCCACTTCTGTTTAGTGGAGGGTTGTAGTGTGCTTGCTTTATTTTAATTGAAGTGGTTTATCAACCTTTTCAAAAAAAAAATTTGGTGAAATCCTTTTCTTAGTGATTAGTAGAGCTTTTGACTGAACTTTGGTCTCAATATTTTTACCTTCATATTGAAGAGTTTTCCACCTAAATCTGGTATATTTGTGCTTATGTTACTACTCTGTTTTCTTGTTTATTTAATTATTTGTATTAATAATTCCATTGGTGTTTGATCTCAATACTCAGGAGAAGAATTTCTTAGACAGTTTACTGTTTCTTCATCCCCTTTGCTGTCCTTCTTCTCCCAACACAGATTAGGTATGTAATGTTGAGGAGAGGGACAGGGACTAGGTTTTGGTTTGTGACAAGGATGTCTACTTGAAGTTTCGGCTTCTTTGAGATCAACTGATGATATGGATGGTGGAGATGATTGTTGTGGGCTTGCCGGAGTTGACGGGTCTTGATCAAGCTTCTCGCTGATGTCGTAGATGAAGTGCTTGATCTTGTTGAGGCACTTGCCATTGTTATTCTTCTGCTCTTCATGTGCTTCTTATTTTTGTTGTTTGCAGTGTGTATGTGTTTATATTGGGATTTTTTTGTGGTTAGGGGGTAAATTTTTTTTTAGTGGTGGTGGATTATCGAGAATTTGAGAGGGTCAAGGGATGTTCATTTCGATGGAAGTGGTCTAAAGTGGGGCCGTACGGGAAGTGATATCACTTCAGTATCACTTCAGGTATTTCTAGTGTTCATTTGTTATAAAGTAAGAATAGAATCGAAAATACATATTGATTGGAGTTCTATGAATTCATAAAAGACTTTAAACGTGATGGGAAGTGAGTTTTTATAAATTTGATCACTTCCCCCACTTCAGTGAAAATAATGTTGAGATGGGTTTAGTTCAAAATCTATTTCAGACGGAAGTGAGGGAAATATCATAATAAATGAACAGTAAAAATGGGGGAAGTCAGACCACCCCCCCCAACCCACACAAAACTTCTTCCTATTTGGAGTTTTTTCAAAGAAGGAAGGGTTAGGTTTTTTTTTATTTATAAATTTGGTAGGTGTAAAAATAGAGCTTTTTTTAATCAAAAGATAAGGTCCATAGGATGCATAAATTATTTGATTCATGTCTTATGTTTTCTACTTCTCCTCAATACCGGCTTTCATATCAAGCTAACGAGTTAATGATTTGATTTTTTTTTTAAGAGCATTTAATTTTTATTAAACTAAGTAATAATATATATATATATATAATTTGAAGTTGAATATATAAATCAGGGATTTCTCCCAATAAGTTAGGTTACAAGTTGAATCAAATCTCAATAACATGATGTTTGAAATATCACCAAACATATAAAAAAAAAACCATAGTTAATATAATTAATTTGAATAATTTTAAGTATATAAGTCTAAATCTCTTATTTAAATCAACATATATATTTTATTTTTAAATGCAAATACAATAGAATAGGATTTGAGCAATACTTCACCTTTAAAGAACCTACTAAATAATTATTTAAATATAATTATTTGCAACGATGTTTTAAAATATTAGTAAATAGTTGTTATTAACTAAAATATAAAAATTTTAAGTTTAAACTATTTAATTTTGATTTGCTTCAATTAAAAGTGAAAATGTGATCAACCATATATAAATTTTCCACTACAATTTTCAAAAAAGAATTTCTTAGTCATATGCTCCAATTCATCAACCAAACATAATTTGGATAATAAGAGTCCAACCAAGGTAGCATCCTTGTTTTTTAGGTGCCTTCTTAGTCATTTTAAATATTTTTATGAAATTCTAAATTTAAGAAAATTATTTGAAAAATTAATTAAGGTCAACAGCCTCTCCGTTTATGTGCACTAAATCCCTTAGGTAGAGTGCTAGTTTTAGAAAAAAAATCTAAAATCAAACCCTATAAACCACTCAAAGCACTCAAATAAACCACTCAAAGCACTCAAAGTGAAGATCAAACCTTAAAACCACTCAGTGAAGGTACAAGTGTTTATTGAGTTTATTCCACACCTGGGTGTACATCCCTGACTTTCCTCAACTGAAGGATGCTTGTCGCCTATTAGTTTAAAAAAAAATTAATTAATTGAGCAAAACTATTAGGCACAAACAACATTGCTGACAAGGCCAAAAACCAGATCACAAAACGGCAGCATATTAAGTTGGGCTCAAACACTTGCAAAGCCAATACATAAACATATAATTTACAATGGAAAAGGATTAAAAGCAAATCAGTAATTTGCAGTTCCTATTTCAGTTTTCCTAGATACCTGCCTTGAGAAAAAAAAGGAGCTTCTCTGGGTTAGTTCTACATCTTAAACGTGTCATTGGAGGGAGGTCGGTTTTGTCGAAAAGAAATTTTGGCAAAGAGGAAAGAAATCTACCACTTCCTTGAGACGAAGAACTCATAATCTGGTTGCCTGTTTGCAGATCTCCGACCGTCCTTCTGAACCGAAGCTCGTGCCATCACTGAAGCAGTTTGTTCTAGTGTCCTTAACCTCTCTTTCAGAATGCCGGAAGGATGTGATATATCAACTCCCTCAGTTTGAGTTGCCTGTTGTTTAAATTGTTTCGGCTGAAACCAGCACTCTCCCTGAAAACACAGCATGACATACATCATAACATTTACTTCTCATAACTTCAGATAGAATAGAAAGTTGCAGTGATCATTGAAACTATTTGGAAATCGGTTTCTGTTTATTTGCTGTTAGTATTCTGATAAGAGTAGACATCTAATCAAATGAAAGAGCATTGATAACAACACCAGATGAGGTGCCATTGAAGCTTGAAATATTTTATAAAATAGAAGTATTCCTTCCTAAATGGACAGATTCATTCCAAGACCAATAATTTTTTTTCTTTGAAATTGCCGGTCAGCATTCCAGTGTAAGGATATAAAGCTGAATAAAATAATGCTTAAGCTTGTTTAAGTTAAAAGATGAGCAATTCATGTTAAGAACTCGTAAGTAAATACTCTACCATTTTAACGATAAAAATTGAGATACGGAATGAACACAAAGATGTCCAAGGGTTACCTTAGTGTTGTAACTTTGCAGGCCCACAACCGGAGAAACCAAAGAAGTAGCACCACAAGATGTGTTCAATGAGGTCCTTCTTCGTGTAAAATGGCCAAGGGAGTGATAAGTCAAAAATGCTGCACGTAAATTGCCATCAGGAATCCTATAGATAGGGTACCATGCCACAGAATACCTGATCAACAAGAAAATCTATAATAAATACAAGAATCCTCGACAAGGTACACTAGAGAACTAACATAATCAGACTGTTGCAAAATAGTGAAGCAAAAAGGATCAGAATGTTAAGACAAACCAAGAAGCAGGGTGGAGCTCATGCAGGTTTAGGTGCTCCAGATATGCTGGATCGCCGAATATTTGGCAATTAGATGCGTCGTTACCTTCAACCAACTCCTTAATCCTGATTTAGATCAGAGATGTCTCAATAATACAACAAAGACAAACAAAGAAAAATGCTTAAAGTATCTTAGTCAGGGGGAGCAAATCTAAAGCTGATAGTTTGTACAAGACAAATAATCTGTGAATAGGAAGAAGCAACCATTAAAACATCATATATAAAACCACATAAGCAGTGATCCAAAACCAAAGGACATAAGGAGAAATATAGCAGAAGGAATCATGAACCTAAAGCAAGATCACCACTAGCAGTAACCAGGAGAGAAGAAAAATAAAAACTTACTTTTCATTCAATGGTCTTCGCTGTTGTGGTTGGCCAGATTCAAAATATTCAAATATCAGTTCACCGTCACTAAAATGAGTACTTTTAGCTGTTTGGTTGCAGAATTCCTCTTTGCAAGAAGATGCTGATTCTGACATGAATGTATCTGCTACTTTGCGCGGCCGGGGACAAAGTTTTGAGAAGATAGGAAGAGAGCCTAAAGAGGGGGAAGTTGATTCATGCATCCCAGATGTTTCCATCACCTTAAGGCTTTCATTAGTTCTGCATAAAGAACTACTACGCCGGCCAAATAATTGCACAGCTGAAAGATACGGCACAAAGTATGCACGAAATCCATAATGGCTCTGGCACCTCTTTAAGTTATTATAGGCACCTACCTTAACTTCCAATCCATAACTACCAGGTTTTTCATACCACTGCCAGAGACTTCCCAGAGATATGCGAGGAGTTTGGGACGGACATAAAACTTCACATGGCAGTTGTTTTTGAGGGCCAACCTTGCAACTTCTAATGTAATCAGTTTGAGTGAGAACAGGAGAGGCAAAATGAAGAAAACTCTCAAATTCAGCAATCGGACTACCATAAACAAGCTGAACATTTTCAGACACTATTTGCGATTTATAAGAATCATTAACAGCCTTAACAATCATGTTTAAATCCGTACGAAATTCAGAAACGCACTTGTCCATTACTTCATCGGTTACATGTTGATCAGTAACAGCAGAAACACAAGCAAGCTCTCCATCTACATCAGCAGGGCATCTAAAATTGCTTGTACAGTTGTCAGCTTCATTTAATGTACAATCTGCATCTTCAACAATTTGGTTCAAGCCTTGCAAACCACTTGCAGCCAGAGTAGAATCAGTAAAAGAAGAAACCAGACTATTACCATGGTTATCCTTAAACACCACTGGATGTTTACTCCCGAGAGGAACCCACTTTTGAGAGAGAGGTCCAATACTGGAACTCTTCTTGATATACTCTTCATGACAATTCCCCATTTCAGATTTTGCACATTTTTCTGATTTACTGTTTGAAATAACTGAACTGACATCTGGCACATCTCCTGTCATTATGGCAAAGCTACTGTCATGATAAACTTCAGATTGTGGCACATGCGAGGCATCTCCCATTTTTGGCAATCGAAAAATCCGATTATCCTCGTCAAATGAAGAATCCTTATCATCATTCTCATATACGAGCCTACCAACGTCTTCTGCGTATTTTGTTTCATCCATGAGAATCTGGTTTTTCTGCAGTTGTTTTGAGGGATGGCATTCAAGTTCATCAGGAGGGGTAACAAAGAGACTCTGAATTTCAGTGTTACCAGGCGAAACCAAACCAATGTTCATGAGTTTGTTTTGGTTCACCTGTCTGGGGCTTTCCAACCCTTCTTTTTGCTGAATACGAATTACAGAATGCCCCACCATGCTAGTCCTAAATGTATTGGAGCCTTTTCTTGGTGAGTGATTTGTTTGTTTAGAGACCAAACCAGATTTCCTGTTTGTAGCATCCACAAGACCTGCACTGGTAGATTTGGATGGATGATCACTTGAATCCACATTAGAAGCTGCTTTCATCAAATAACTTTGCACAGGCATTTCATCTAAACCAGCAGAAATGCTTGCCTTTTGTACATTATTCTGCTCTGAAGCCAAAGGAGTATCAAGTAGCCCCTTCGTTTCTGATCTTTTCAATGCAAAATTAACCAGAGGAGAGAATTCATTTGATTTCATTAAAAAGGACTTGCCATCATTCTTCTGGACCTTCTGCCAGACACGGTGATTATTATCCTTTCCAGACCGGCCATGTATTTTTGAACCGCCAAACTCACTTACCCCATTCAATTTTTTGTCCATTTTCCGAGCTAGCCTTCTTTTTTTATCAACAAGAACAAAGTCATTGCTGTGACAAGCTTCACTGCTATGTTGAGCTCTTTCAGAACCACTTCGAACATCAAGAATGTCATTTGAACCATCACTGCTCATTTCACATAAATCCACATTCAAATTCTGAAATAATGAACCATTAATCCTACAGTCTGAAACCAAATTACGTGTTGAAGAATTGACTGTATTTTCATGCTTAACAGGTGTTTGTACTTCAATATCATCAATACAATTTTCACTAATGTCACTTTTCCAACCATCCAGAGAAACATCAGTCACTGGAGCAATATGCGGATCCATAGAAGTGCTAGAAGCAACACCATATGAACTTTTTCCTTTGAGATGCTCTTTTGAAGTATTCTCATCACATAAGGACAGAGGAGTTTCTGGAGACTCGGTCACACTTGACCTCCTCATTAAAATGGAATCTTCATCTGTACAAGATTGGGTGCAACTGAAGTCTTCATTGTCAGATCTCACAAGCAGAGGGACTTCACAGTCTTTCATTTCAGTGCCACAAGTTCTTCCTTCCACCACAGTTGTTATGCTATTTCTCAGGTCAATATTATTTTCTGCACCATCATCTTTCTCCATATTAATATCTTCAATGTACAAGCTAGAGGAAAATGAATTCTCAGACAAGTTCGTCTCTGACGAATGACTACTGCGGCCAGAGGCTTCAGAAACAGATGCAGCACACACATCTTCCACACATTGAGTTTCCACATGGGTGGAGGCCTTCCTGTGAATATATTGTTTGGAGTGCTTCCCTTTCTTTTTTCCTTTCTTTCTTGAATTCTTTTTGACCGGCTTGATCGCCTTGGAAACATCAGGGAGTAAAATATCCGAACAAACTGCACTTGCACCATCACAAAATGCACCTGAAGAATTCTCTGGAGATAAACAGTTACCCGAAGTATTAGAAGAAGAATTTCTCACAGATTTAGTTCGTTTATTCCTTTTGCGAAATTCCCCTGTAGTTTTTGGCCTCAAGTTTTGGCCTAACAATGACTGCACAGAACTTTTGCATTCAGACATATTCTGCTCTTTCTGCAGGTCAACGTGAAAACTAACCGCAAGTGGTGGAGATGAAGACTCAAGACTTCCCGCATCTGGCTGAGCTCCAGATTCCAAATTGTATGTTTTATCAGATCCTTGCACTGGTAGAAGAAATGGGGCCAGAAAATTCAGGGGCCCATTAAGTCCAAAAGCAACCAGTGTGAAATAAATGCACCTGATGACAAAGATATGCAAGTCCAGATCAAATCATGCAAAGAGTATGTTGCCTGCCGAGACTCAAATTAAGAAATTAAAAAAGCAAGAGTTGATCCTTGGAAAAACTAATGCCAACAATGAGATTCATAAAAGTATTCTCAAAAAGAACATAAATATCAAGCAACATGCTAAACAAAGCCTCTGGCTGACAATTTGAACCCTTAGAAAAACATATTTCAAGTCATCAAAAAAATTACAGAAGAAACACAATATCCGATCTTATTGTCACAGTGGTGATTACGAAATTGTTTAATACTCAGATTTCCTTAATCCAAGCTATTCACATGAAAAATCTTAAAAACAAAGCCAATGCATTGGAATGGAGATGGATCAAGGTCATAGACTCATAGATAGTCCAGATCAGTTGAGATACCAGATTATCATTATGAAAAGTGTCTGAAGTCTACTGCAAAGAGCTACAAGTTCCACAGAGGCATAAAATATGCTCAAAGTCGTATGATTTTGAAGATGGACCTTGCCAAGTGCTTGCACTATGTCAACAAGGCCCACTAAGTTGTGACTCACAGATTATCTGTTCCAATGACTGAAACATGTACAGGAAATAATTTATTAAAAATAGTCTAAGTGATTAAAATCACATCACAATTAGGAGTGTAAATGATACACTACTACTCACAAGCTATTTGAGTTCGATTCAGGGAAAATTCGAACTAGACTTACTTATGGTCAAGTCAAGTTCAAGCTCAAGTAGTCGAGTGAGCCAAATTCGAGCATCTTAATACTTGAGACGAGTGCTAATGAGCTTAATTGAGTAATTGTATTTGTGTGTATATATTTATATATTAGTTTGTATATATATATATATATAATTGAGTTCGAGCTCGAGCTTAAGTTCGAGTGTAAAAATATCTTTGATTAAGCAAAGTTTATTAGCTTTTATCAAGCTTAATCGAGTCGAGCTCAAGTAGTTCGATTTATGTATCGAGTCGAGCTCGAGTTATTAAAACAAAACTCGATCGAGTTCGAGCTGAGTATCAACTAGCGAGTTTTCAACCAAGCTCGAGCTCGAGTAGCTTACTGCTCGTCTCGAACTTGATTGATTACACCCCTAATCACAATGGTTAATGGAACTGAAACCTTACAAGGCAAACAAGTTAAGAAAGGATAAGAGTCATTAAACGACAATCTTATCCAAAACCACCGATAGAATGAAGAAAAATGGTAATACAATATTTTAGCAAAGTACTACAACCATAAAAATGTATACCTCCCGTCTGGGTTCCTTAAGACAAGTGCAGACACCTCAGATTCCTGAAACGTACACAACTTAACATTATTGAGGCTTCTTATGAAACTTGGGTGGTAACATATGGACAATTTCCAACAATTCAGTTAGAAGAACTAACAGAATCCAAATGTCAAATCACCTTTAAAGAATATTTATGATTACTGTGATCTAACGATCTCTTTGACGGAGAATGGCGTCTCCAATTTGTACCGTTGTCAACATTCTTGATGATCCTGCCAGAGCCACACGGCATTTTTGGTTGGATCTGTCTACGCATAAATGAGGAATAAAGCAAAGCACTATGAGAAATTGCCAAGAAAGGCCCGAAAGTAAAAGTAATTGCAAACAGAAGCATTATCAACAAACAGCTTTAAATCAGCATCTAGAGCTAAAACACATAAATCATATTTTCTCTCCATTTTACTAAGATGAAAAACTTAAACTGATGCATTCATGTTTTCAAAAGTAGACGGGCATGACATGTGAAAGAAACTTCTAATTTGGATTTAATTTAAAATGACAGTACAAAGGTATCGGCCTATTGATCCAACGGCTCAGATATGCATTGCTTGAAATTGTGCCACTTAGCTATATTTGAAAAACTAAAGAAACAAATGATGGTTAAATGCCAATCCAATTACATAGTTATCAAAGAATTCCCCCTGTTTTAATCTTGTCATTCAAGAAGATGTAATACATACTTCTGACACATTAATCTCATCATAATGTTATAATTCGAAGACATCCTTGAAAGCAGAACCTGATCCATAAAGTAGACTAAAGTTATATAACAATAGAGAAGGTTTGGATCCAAGTATAAAATAAACATCAAATGATCTATACCTACCAATCAGTAGATCAAACAGGCCTGATGGAGTACATAATAAATAGTCAATCACTTGCGAGACATAGCGAATACTAACATAACCACACGTTTGGTCAACACAATTTCATCATTAAACACAATTTAAGGAATAGATTCACAAATAACAACAGTTATCTGTGCCCTAAACATGTTATTAACTCACCAGTTGTTTATGTCAAAGGACAAATACTTTTATTTGATTATTAAATATATACGGACAAAAGTATTCCTTTTCAGTTGCATTAATTTAAGATTTTCCATCTTGCCTTATGCAACTCCAGAAGCCTGCATAAATAATAACAAACAAGGACCCATTAACTGGTGGTTCCTCACCCATGGCGGATCTTACATTACCACCCACAAACAAACCAACTACACATATAATTGTGAATACCAGTAATTTGGCCCATACAAATTTAAACCTTCATTTACACCCATCTCTGTCATAAGCAACAAAATGGTTTCATAAGATTGCTCCACAAAATTAAATTTTGTGGATTCTAATTTAGCATATCTGCACCGTACATTGAAAGAATTCGGCATTAAATACTGTCATAAAATAAAAGAAGAGATCATAAATATGCATCGATTGTGTCCTTGATGACCTAGAACTAGTGGCATTCATTTCAAAATCAATAAAACTGTAGCCCACTACCACATCAAATATGGATTCTACAATAAAAGATTGATTAAGTCAAAATTTTATAAAGGAACACACACCAAAAAAATTTACACACACACACACACACACAACTTTTATTGATTGTTTTATCAAGAAAATTAAATCCCCAATTCAGCAAGTGCTTAATGTTGTAAATTCCTAACTTATATAAATAAAGCAGCTCCAGTACTAGAAGGATTTAGTTTTTTGTTACCATCAAAATTTTAGGAAGGAACACAGAACACAACTTTTATTGATTATTTTATCAAGAAGATTAAATACCTGATTCAGAAAGTGCTTAATATTGTCAATTCCTAAAATTCCTAGCCTATATATATAAAGCAACTCCAGTACTCGAAGGATTTAGTTTATTATTACCAAAGTCCAATAAATAAATGCCTCAGTTATGACCCAGAATACAAACTGTTAAGAGTACCTCTTGCTGCACAAATCAATAGAATTAAAGACAGCCAAATCAATTTAAGTCACAACTTCAACATGTTTGTATTTTAAACTATTTATCTCTTTCTCCATTAATATAATGCTTGTAGTTTTGGTAGTTTCATTGCATTTGCCTCTTAATATAGCCTGGAGTAACAAATAAATCAGCATCCGCTATTACGACAATATTCGCTGAAGAGTCATTCAACATGCTCTTCAACAAACCACAACAACCAAATACAAGTAGCAACTTTACCTATACCTAATATGGTGGTGCAGAAATTCTTTGTTTCAAGCAGCAGCATTTCAAAGGATGTAAAAGGAAATCATATCTATTCTATTTTTCTCGAAGATATATATATATATATATGTGTGTGTGTGTGTGTAAGCTAAAGAGCATGTCTTAAGAGTTGCATATCTTCTCTGTGAGATCATTGGTAATTAACCATTAAATGTTAGCAAACTTATCATATACTGGCATCAATACTTTAAGAAGGACCTTATGCGCATTGCTAAGATTGGTCATACTGCATTTCTATCATTCCAGCCCTGTATTAAGATTTGAAGGAAATTCAACCTGGTCACATTGACAAAGTCATTTACCAAAAGCAAGACATCAATGTGTTCTTCCAAGGCCAAATCAAAATGCATTTATTGAATCCACAAAATTTAAGAACCAAATGTCAAAGTTCATGATTGTATATTCTTATAGAATTAGCATGACCAAATGTTAGAAATCCTCAAGACACACTCATACCATCCTAGAAGAACAATAAATGACAGTCAAAAATATATCGAAGGGAATCAAGAAAGGAGCAAAATCAAGTATTTAGAGCCAATGCAATGAATCTTGATCATGTAAATACAGAAGCAATTAAAAAAAAAAAATCAAGAAATCACCCCTTTGCATTCCTCTGGCCAACACTGCAAGCTTGAAAAGGTAATAATGATCAGCAAAAACTCACTGCTTTCAGCTTTTCATCCACTAACAAATTTCAAGCATGGGAAGTTCACAATCCCAGGAAAAAAATCATAGCAAAAAAATCAAGATAAAAACATGAGACCGCATTGAAACCAAACTAAATATACTTTAAAAGAACCAAAAAGAAAAAAATTAACAGCATCGCCTAACTGCAAGAAATAGGACGGAAATTGTGCAAATTATTGAAAAAATGGAAAATTAAAGCTTTTTCTTCCCAGAAACGAGAGGCATAAACAGAACCAAAGTTTAAACCACCATCGATCACCCAAAGGTTAAAAAAAAATTAAACTAAAAAAAAAATCACATTAAAAAACAAAACTTTACCAAAATTCAAAAGTCAACACAGTCAGATCGCAAGGAGAAAAGAACCCAAAACATTAGGCGGAATCCACTAAGAAGAGTCAAACAAGCAAAACCAATCCTTCCCCAACTAAACTTAGCAGCCGCTCCGCAACCGCAGAATCCGCAACCAAACCAAGAGATACAAACACAGAGAGCCATAATCGGAGAAAAACATCACCAAACAAAGGCAATACCTTGAAAATCCAGCTGATGGCTCTCCGAAAGCCACTCAAGCGCTGATCCACCTTCCAATTCCGATCAAAATCGCCAGCGATGCTCCGAAAATGGCTGCAAATCCCAGCGATCTGCGCGAAAACCGAGAGACAAAGACGGGAAACCAGAGGAAGTGGTTTTCTAGCTCCCAAGCTGTGATGGAAAAGGACCGCGCTCGCGGGGTTGGTGCCGCGAGCTTGAGAGGACTGATAACAAAAAATAAATTACACACTGTAATTAATCACTAATTAATTAAACTAATAATTATTTAACATTTTTACATATTTACCCCTAACAAAATCCTAAATTATATAAATACCTTAATGCGGAAAATATCAACTGCCTACGTACGCAACTGTAATGTACAGAAATTTGATAGCGTTAAATCATTTAACAGTTATTATTTTTAAAAAAAAATTAACAAATTTACTGTTATTTATTATGCATTTATTTATTGTTTGGTATTGTTTAATATTATTTATCTATTTTGTATAAAATAATGGTAAATTTTAAATGTAAATATAATACCATTGTAGGGAGTTTCTAAACGATATGTAATTTACTTATAAATCTAGTGGCACGGTAGGACGTCCCCTTCTCTCTTTTTGTGTTACTTGTAAAAAAAAAATTGTACAAATTTATTGTTATTTATTGTGTATTATTATTTGGTATTGTTTTTATCACTTTTTAGTATTGTGCATATGATGATGGAAACTATTAGATGTAAATTCAACCGTACTTGAAATGACTCTAGATCATATGTCCTCTCTCTCTCCCTATATATATATATAATAAAAGAGATAAACGTACTAATTAATTACTTATTAATTAAATTAAATTAATTATATAGATATATATATTTGCAAATTAAGATATATATATGTGTGTATTAAAACATTAAATTATTCTATACAGGTAATAATAGTATCTCACAATGTTAAAAAAAACATGTAAAAAATAAATATATAATCTAGAAAAAATATAAATAATTAAATATGAAATTCCATATGTTTACACTTTACACATATTAAAATATACACATGCAATTCATCAATTTTTTATTTATTTTTCCTTGAATAATAAATGGTGTTTTACAGGGTTGTATATGTAAAATGACCTTAAATGTGATGCAAGTTAAGTTTTTTTTGCAGATACGCCCCCTAAAATATTATTATTTGCAAATGAATTATGGCGAATGTTCAAATTATGTTGTCAGTGTGTTTGAATTGAATACTTGTGTTGAATTCTGATTGCTTGACGAGAAAAAAAGAGAAAAAATATTTTATATTATTTATAAAACAAAACCTTGGAAATTAGGATTAACAAATTGGTTTGAATAAATTAATTACATTTTTTTAAGTTGAGAAGTAAAAGAAAGTTGGTAAAATTATCATATTTTATCTTTCATGTATATTTTAATTAATTTTCCATTATTTTTCAATTATTATACTTTGTGATTTAGTCAATATATTGTGCATTTTATAATATTACTTATATTAGTTATATATTTAGGTTTTTACATGATTTTTTATTTTGATTTATAATCATTAATAAACAAATTTGCATTTTAAAATATGGGTATTGTTGTGATTATAATATCTATGCCCCTATAAAATTTAATAAAGGCCTAATTGAATTAACATGTAAAAAAACATTACTTAATTTACAGTTTTGAAAGTGATTTTTATAAATGCTTTTACGCGAGTTATATATTTGAATGCTTACTTTATAAGTGTTGTCATGAATAAATCAAATGTTTCCGATTTTTTATATGAAAATATTAAATTATCATTAAGAAATTATAAAAGTACAATCAAATAATATATTAACACCATATTACCTTAAAAAAACAACCAAGTGAGAAAATGAAAAACAACATTTTAATTTGAAAAAAAAAATACATTTATATACATTGGTAAAAGGTAATAACCTTAAAATTATTCAAAAGGTTATATTGTGAGAGATGGAGAAGATCATGAAAAGCTTATTTAGGCGGCCACAATTTAGCTCAGTTGAGGAGAATATGACTAGCTAAACTTCTATTCAAATTTTAATTGGTTCGGTCATTCATTCAAGAAGCAAGCATTTCAAAGAAGCTTTTCATAGGCTAATTAGAGAAGTTTGGGTCCAAGCTAATATGTGAATGCCCATTGAAAGTGATGAAGGTGTGTCACATGGTGGAAAATCTATCATTTAAATTCGACTTTGTGAAAAAAAACTCTCAAGGATACAACATAAAAGGCATAAATCAAAATTAAATATCACTTATTATTTTAACTTTACTAGAGAATCAACTTTAGCCAAATAATTGTTATTTTATTCTTGGTTTAGTTTGCCTTAATTTGGAGATTGTAAGGTTTGCATACCAAGAAATTAGTATAAGGCTTGCATGTCAAGAAACTATTATTTTTCCTACTTAGTTTGAATAATTTAGAAATTTTAGCATTAATTTAGAGATTTTGTTAATTACCAAAATTCATTAACTCCTCTAGCTAATAAGCTTTTTTGGCTGAGATATCCAAAAAATTGTAAGATTGCTTTTGAATTCCCTTTTGGTTCTTTGAAAACTATTTGAACTTATCAAAGTTCCCGTGGCGCTCAACCATCAACCTTTCGCAACTGTTTTTGGGGTTTTCACATACCGAGGTTCTTGCTTGATATAAGCAATAGGTCGAGGTTCCTTCTCAAGCTAGCACTAGTAAATAATCCGAGTCATTTTTGTGATAACTTTTGTCACGAGTTGACAAGGTTCATATCAGCTGTGGAGTATCACATAGTAGTTTGTGGGCAAGCACATGAATAAAAACCCTACATTCAAAATATTACTCCCTCCGTTCCTTTTTATCTGTCGTGGTTAACCCATACTAAGAAACTTAGTTATTTCACAAAAAATTATAAAAAAAAGTAGTTATTTTTCTAAAATTACTCTTAATTTATATATTCACATTTCTCTCTCGTATTTAATTCAAATAATAGAATTGAATAGAGTGTTAAGGGTAATTTTGGAAAAAATAAATAATAAATGATTCTTGATGTTAGAAAATGACAGATAAAAAAGAACATGGATTTGTGACAGATAAAAAAGAACGGAGGAAGTATATATCAATAGTGTTCACACCATTGTTTTCAGCTCAAATACAATTCACAATACTGTTTAAATGGGTTTTAAGTGAGTCTCTTATAAGAAGAGTAATATCCTTCCACTTCAGGATTACATGACAAAAATGATTTATTAGTTTTGTATGATTTTTGTAAATCCTCCGGATGTGTACATGGTGGATTTTTATTGCCTCAAATGATGTCTAACCAAGTTAATAAATTTTTAAGGGGTCAATAAAGTATCGTAACTGATATACTTCTATACATGTTTATCATTTGATAAACCTCATTAATTAAGTGGGGTGCTTGTTAAAAAAAAAAAAAAAACTTATTTCAAGGAAAACAAAAGTTAGGCAGGGACATAAGCATTACTAATAGTGGGATTTTCTCGCGAAATTAATCCAAACATTTGTCCACGAAATTGATCCAAACATGTCAATATCAATCCAGTACCTATTTAGTAAATTAAGTCCTTCTGTAAAAATAAATAAATAAATAAATAAATAAATAAAATCCAAACTTGCACTAAAGTGATTGAATCAAATGAAAGAGGACAATAATACATTCGCAAGGACAAAATGGGTGGTAAATATGGAAGAATCTCAATATTTTTGTTCATTGTTAAGGAATGTGGTACAAATAGGGATAATTTCAGGGTTATATACGCAAAAGGGCTAATTATTAATTGGATCTATAATCACTGAGAGGCGAAATGGAATTAGTGTGTTTGATCAAGGGTATTTTGGGAAAATTGGTGATAATTTGTGGGCCCGTTGTCGGATTTTGGACAGAGATGCTGTGGCATCTCCCCGCCCTTGTATCAGGATATTCTTTTGAAATTTTGCTTAGACACCCCGGTAAAAGTGGGTAATTAATAATATATTTTCAAAAAAATTATATTTTCTTATATATACCCTTGTAAAATATTTATATATTTTTATATAATTGAAAATCATTTTGGTTTTGAAATTAAGATAGTTTTTTTTATGTATTAGTCATTTGAAAAACTGTAAATTAACCAAATATAAAAAATTAGTTAGGTATATAAAAATTTTGGTTATGATATTAAATGATTTTTTTAGGTATATAAAAAATTTGGCCTGTAACTCGTGGTTCTTCTAATGACTTGGGGTTGATAATAATTTATAAACTTTAAATTTATATTAAATTTAATAATCATAAAAATAACATAGATCAAGATATAAATTTAGCTTATAAAATGAAAAAAATCATATAGTATTTATGGCATGGTTTATATTTAATTAACATGCCTTATGATTAACAATATGCATGCTGTTTTATTATATTTAATAATCTGTTTTTTTAAATTTAATGCATCTATTTATGTGAAGGTGCACATCTTGTATATTTATAACATGTATTTTTATGTTTCATATATTTATTTATTTGACAAAGTTGATAAGCGGCAAAATAAAAGACAAGCGGTTATGGAAGTACAACAATTACGGTGGGTTAACTAATTTTTTAAGAATAAACTCTCCCACTATATAATTCTGAAGGTGAGAATGAGAGATAATTTTCATGCAAAGCTCCCACTGAAGACCCTGAACATGGATTGTAATATGAGAGGTTCGAATTCGAGACCTCTCAATTACAACCACAAATAATTACTGTTAGGTTAGCTCACTGTTTCTATTTCATATATTTAATAAAAAAAGTTAATTATTAAATTTTTCTATTTGGAATAATACTAATTAATGAGAAGCGTATGTTCCACTGCTTAATTTGGTTTGAGTTTCAAAAACAATTAAACTTAAATAAATAATTCCAAAACGTGACGCACAATATTTTTTATTTGAAAGCATGAGATGGGGCTGCATGATTATTGAATAATATATATATTATTTGGATTTTTTTTTAATCGATATCAATGTGCCTCACAAATTACATTTTTAAACAAAGAAGAGGATTTTTTTTTTTTACAAGTCGTGTCAAAGACATGCACATGCAAAGAGTTGATATCTCAATCTATTTACACTCTTACTTTATGTGAGCTGAGATTCAAACTCGCCTCCTCAAATAAGATACAAACACTCTACGCAGGAAACCAGATGTTAATATATTAAGATATCATATTTTCACCTTACGTGACTCGAGTTTCAAACCCATCTCTTCAGATAGAACACAAACACTCTACATAGGGAATCATGTGCTAATAGATCAAAAGTTCATTGACAAAAAGAAAATTTTATTTTTATACCAGAATTGTATTTTTTATTTTTTTAAATTAATAATGTAGAAAAAGGGTCCTTGTTTTCTTTTTCTTTTTTTTTTAAAGAGGTACTTGATTTATCATTAGCTAGCACAAGCTTAAAATTTTAAAACTGAAAAATAAACATAATAAGTGAGACTAACTTCAACTTTTAGTAATTTCATTAAATTAAGTCAATATTATGAGTTAAATTAGTTTTCAGCTTAAAAACCAAATAGTAAACTTATGGTCAAATTTTTCTAGCGCAAACAAATTTGGGTTGGTCTTAAGTCTTAAAAATGACAAAATATTTATTATTTTTAGAATTTTTTAATAGTTAATTTGAGGAAAGGACTTTTGCACCATCCGCCTCTAATTAAGATTAATAATAACATTAAATTAAATGCTTTTTTAATCTTTTATAAAAAACTAATAATAATAATAAGAAGAAGAAGAATAAGAAGTTTTACATATAACTACTTGAAAATTTTCACTCATGTAAAAAACTTATATCTGCTATATAATATACTCCATATATATATATATATATATAATGATCATTTACCAAATTAAAAAAAAAAAGAATGATAAGCAATCCAAATTTGATCACAATCATGGGTATATGAGAAAACTCAAATGATAATATAAGGTTTTTTTTTAAAATATCTAATTAAGTTAGTTAGATCTTTAGACCCATGGTTAATTATGGGTTGGCTTTAACTCATGATGTTGAATGATTATAATCCACCATGCCCAAATTCCAAAGGAGGCCAAGAAAGTCTTTATGGCTTTTCTTCTTTCAAAGATGGTAGAGAAAAAAAAAGTTTCATATGCTATGATATAAGTTTAAATAAAGATTTTTTACAACTTCATAATTCTTTAAATAATTTACCACATTTTTTTTTATCTTCTAGATAAAAATATCAAAATCTCAAATTATGAGGGCAGTTTAAAAAAAAATCTTTTATACAAATATTAGATGAAATATTCAATGAATATGCTTTAATCATTCTCCAGTCTTATTAATTTGAGTCTTATTTGAATTAATTTGATGATATTCAAATTAAATATTGTGGTATATAATATCTTGTCATTATCTTTTATTAATTATTATGCAATTATAATGGCATGCATAATAGGCAAAAAATAAAAAATAAAAATAAGGCTCACTTATAATTAATAAGTGAAAGCATAACATATACCTCCAATTACAGTAACTTACTCAAAAACAATAATAAAATTGAAATCAATAAATTTAAAGAAATATATATATATATATATGGAAAAACATCATCTAGGTAAGTCCCTAGATTTTAGATCTAGGGATGTTTTAAATCTAAGCCGTTGGATCATCATCTGATGGTTGATTGTTTACATAAATACTGTACACTTTTTACTGTTCATGATTACTGTACAACACTGTAGAACGCGGTTTCTACTGTTTATAATGATAAGAGCCATCAGATTACCATCCAATGGCTACTATAGACATCTCTAGATTGGAAATCTAGGGACATCCCTAGATGATGAGTATATATATATATATATATATTAAAAAAAAACATTTTGGTTAAAAGTACCATTATTGTTATCAAACTTACTATATTGGATGCGCAGGTCTTTGCTTCCGTTTATTAATTAAGCTATAGATGTTAATTTTTAACAATATCTACAAACATTTTAGGGAGTTATTTATAATTATAGTAAGATATTTTAAGAAAAATTTCATGAAGATATATTTAAAAAGTAACTATCATTATAATAATTAGAAAAAAAGGAACTAAATTCCTAATAACTACAAATAGAGACCTCCAACAAAATCATGTGTGGATCTCATGTGAGCCATGTGTCTTGATATTGTGAACCGTACACGCACATTATATTGTGGGACACTGCCTGTCTTTTTTAGTTAATTTTATTGATATTGGAATATATATATATATATATATATATAATGAAACACCTGTTAGGTATTGGGCTCCTGTCCTATGTGGAGAAAAGCCCAAATGGTCCAAGCCCATTAGAGTTCACTTTATTAAGTGTTTTCCATCATATTAGGGTTAAGAGAGAGAAAAAAATCTGAGGAGATAGGGTCGCAGTTAAAAAAACAGTAGATTTTCAGTGGTTCGAATTGATAGCGCAAAGAAATTCAAGTCGGTGTTTGGAGGGTCAAACGATGTCCGATTGAGTCTGAAATTTGAGTGGGCACGCTCGGGACTTGCGAGAGCTTGATTTCCACCCTGCACGGTTTGTGATTTGGTTTCTCCCTAGCTCGAGATATGAGGGTCGTAACGTGTTAGCGAATATTGCTTTTGTTTCCAATATAGCTTGTTTTTAGCTATTATTTTGGTCAAGTTGTATTTTTCTCGATTTATGCTCATTCTTGAGACTCTCTGTATCCCCGAATTTGATCATAGTGGAAATTGGATTGGTCAAGATTGACCCGTGGTTTTTTTCACCCTTGATTTAAGGGTTTTCCACGTAAAAATTTGGTGTCTTGTGTGATCGCAATTTTGGTCTTCGTTAGGTTGCTCTCCTTCATCTAGCAAGCTTGGGGATTGTTTATTTTGTTTACAATCTATTGAGATTGTTGCTTAATTCCCATCAGAGTGGTATCAGAGACAGGTTCTCAATCTTTGTGATCATAGTGGTTTTGTTGCTTGAATGATGGAGGCAAATACAAACAGGATGATTAGTTTGAATGGAAGCAATTATCATCTTTGGAAAGGGAAAATGAAAGATTTGTTGTTTGTCAAAAATATGCACTCACATGTGTTTGCTGCGAAGAAGCCAGATTCAAAATCTGATGAAGAATGGGCATTTGCACATCAACAAGTTTGTGGGTTTATTCGGCAATATGTTGATGATAATGTTTACAATCATATTGCTAATGAGACTGAAGCCAAAAAATTGTGGGAGAAGATTGAGTCTTTGTATGCTTCAAAGTCAGGAAACAACAAGCTGTATTTGTTGAATTCCATGATGAATTTGAGATATAAAGAGGGAACTTCCATATCAGATTACTTGAATGTTTTTCAGGGGCTTCTTGATCAGTTGTCAGGGATGAGTATTAAATTTGAGGATGAAATTCTTGGACTTTGGTTGTTGAACACACTACCAGATACATGGGAGACATTTCGGGTCTCAATAATAAATTCTGCTCCAGGTGGTGTGGTGTCTCTAGAGTCAGTTAAGAGTAGTACTCTTAATGAGGAGATGAGAAAGAAGGCTCAAGGTTCTTCTTCTCAACCAGAGGTTCTGCTTCATGAAGATCGGGGGAGAAATCTTCATAGAAATCAGAAAGGTAGAGATAAAAGCAGAAGCAAGTCCAAGTCCAGATACAAGGATGTTGAATGCCATTATTGTCACAAAATGGGGCACATAAAAAGGAATTGTTTCAAATGGAAGCGAGAAAACAAAGGAAAGGGCAAGCAAGAGAAGAAGGATCAAGATGGTGATTCTGTATTTGCTCGCTACTCGATGATTTGGTCTTTACTCATCGAGACCGATATAATCAACATTGTATCCGATGAGTTAAGTCGGGTTGTGGATAGTGATGCTACTTTGCATGTGACGCCAAGGAAGGAAATTCTTCACATCTTTCAACCGGAGATTTTGGGCTCATCAAGATGGGTAATAGTGGCATTGCAAAGGTGGCTGGTATTGGAGATGTGTGTCTGCAAACTACAATGGGTATGAAGCTGCTTCTAAAAGATGTAAGGTATGCTCCTGATGTTCGCTTGAATCTTATTTCAGTTGGCAGACTTGATGATGACGGATATGACAACTGCTTTGGTGGTGGAAAATGGAAACTTACCAAAGGAAACATGGTTGTAGCCCGTGGAAATAAAGAATCTAAGTTGTATTGGTTGAAAAGTGATATGGAGGCATCTTACTTATGGCACAGAAGACTTGGTCATATTAGTGAAAAAGGATTGTCTAGCTTGGGTAAAAAGAATGTGCTTCCAGGATTGAAGAATGCAGAGTTAGAGAGATGTTCTCACTGTATGGCAGGTGAAAAACAAAACAGGGTATCCTTTAAGAAGCATCCCTCTTCAAGGAAGTCGAGTTGCTTGAGTTAGTACATTCGAGATGTTTGTGGACCTTTAAAGGTAAAAATCTTATGGTGGTGCCTTATACTTTCTGACATTCATTGATGATCATTCCAGGAAACTTTGGGTCTATGCTTTGAAGATCAAAGATCAGGTGCTTGAAAAATTCAGAGAATACCATGCCTTGGTTGAAAGACAGTATGGTAAGAAGCTCAAATGTATCAGGAGTGATAATGGTGGTGAGTATTGTGGATCTTTTGATGCATACTGTAGACAACATGGAATCAGACACGAGAAGACACCTCCCAAAAACTCCTCGACTTTTAATGGTCCGGCAGAGAGAATGAACAGTAACATCGATGGAAAGAGTTAGATGCATGCTTTCAAGCAAAGTTACCTCAAAATGTTTTGGGGTGAGGCATTGTGCGCGCAGCGACATGTGATCAATCTTAGTCCCTGTTGTGGCCTCGAAAGGTGATGTGCCAGATAAAGTATGGTTTGGAAAGGATGTTTCCTATGACCACTTAAGAGCTTTTGGTTGCAAAGCATTTGTTCATATTCCAAAAGATGAGAGGTCTAAGCTTGATGAGAAGACTAGACAGTGTATCTTCGTGGGCTATGGTCATAATGATGAGTTTGGGTATAGACTTTATGATCCAGTGAAGAAGAAGCTGGTTAGAAGCCGTGATGTGGTATTCATGGAAAACCAAATGCATGATGACATTGATAAGGTGGGGCAGAAAGATCCCTTAAAGACTTATGAGTTAATTAATGCAGAGTCAGTTCATGTTACACCAAATCTAGAGACAGTTGATATTGATGTTCAGAATGATGATCATCAGCTTGGAGATGAATTAGATGTTCCAAGAATGGATGTGCAGATACAACCTGAGCAACATGAAGATAAACCTGAAGATCCACCTCAAGTTCCACTTAGAAGGTCTAACAAAGAGAGACATGTGTCCACCAGATATCCATCTGATGAGTATGTGACCTTGACTGATGGGGGAGAACCAGAGAATTACAAAGAGGCCATAGAAAGTGAAGAAAAACAGAAATGGATTCATGCAATGGAAAATGAAATGAAATCCTTAGATGACAATCATACATTTGATATAGTCAAGTTGCCTAAAGGCAAAAGGTCCTTAAAGAATAGATGGATTTACAGGGTGAAATATGAAGGAAATTCAAAGATCTCCTAGATATAAAAGCTAGATTGGTGGTGAAAGGTTTTTAGTCAAAGAAAGGGGATCGGCTTTGATGAGATTTTCTCACCCGTTGTGAAAAATGACATCTATTAGAACTCGTGTTGGGTTTAGTCGCAACTCTTGATTTGGAAGTTGAGCAAATGGATGTCAAAACTGCATTCCTCCATGGTAATTTAGAGGAGGAAATTTATATGGAACAACCTGAGGGTTTCAGGGTGCAAGGCAAAGAAAATCATGTGTGTCTGTTGAAAAAGAGTTTGTATGGTTTGAAACAAGCTCCACGACAATGGTATAAGAAGTTTGAATCGGTTATGATTGAGCAAGGCTATAAAAAGACTACTCGATCATTGTGTCTTTATGAGCAAGTTTGTTGATGGTGATTTTATTATCTTGCTATAGTATGTTGATGACATACTTATTGTTGGGAAAGATTTTTCTAAAAATCGACAAAGGTTAAAAGAAGCAACTCAAAGAACTCATTTGCTATGAAAGATTTGGGATCAAAGAAAGCGTATATTGGGTATTAGTATTGTGCGTGATAGAAAAGAGAAGAAGCTTTGGATGTCTCAAAAGAAATATATTGAGAAGATGGTGGAGAGGTTCAACATGGGAACGTCTAAGTCTGTAAGCACTCCTCTAGTCGCATACTTTCAAACCGAAAGTGTTAGTCGAGTCCTTCAACCGAGACCGAGAAGGTTGACATGGAAGGTGTTCCTTATGCATCTCGCCGCTGGTAGTTTAATGTATGCCATGGTGTGTACTAGACCGACATTGCTTATGTTGTTAGCAATGTTAGCGCATTTCTCTCAAATCCAGTAGTGAGCATCGAATGCAAAGTGAAATGGATTATGAGGTATCTTAAGGGAACTTCGCACTTGAATCTTTGTTTTGGTGGTGAGAAGCTTGTGCTTGTCGCTTATACTGATTCTCGATATGATCGGAGACGCTGATTCTAGAAAGTCCACTTGTGGTATTTGATCAAGTTTGCAGGGGAGTTGTGGCTCGGCAGTCTAGATTGCAAAAGTGTGTTGCATTGTCCACAACTGAGGCAGAGTTCATTGCCATCACAGAAGCCTGCAAGTAATTGCTTTGGCTTAAAAAGTTCTTGCTTGAGCTTGGCTATACACAAGAGAGGTATGTCTTATATTGTGATAGTCAAAGTGCAGCTTTATCTCTGCCAAGAATCAAACCTTTCATTCCCGCTCAAAAACACATCGATGTGAGGTATCATGGATACGAGATGCATTGGATGCGAGTTGTTGGAGTTGGCTAAAGTTCATACAGATGACAATGGTGTCGACATGTTGACAAAGACTTTGCCAAGAGGGAAGTTTGAGGTTTGCCGTATGATCGCCGGGATGGCTGGGCCACCTCCACATAGTCGTGAGGGGAGATATGTTGGGTATTGGGCTCCCGCCCCTATGTGGAGAAAATCCCAAATGGTCCAAGCCCATTAGGGTTCACTTTATTAAGTGTTTTCCATCATATTAGGGTTAAGAGAGAGAAAAAATCTGAGGAGATAGAAGCCGCAAAGTTAAAAACGGCATATTTTCGCAGAGTTCGGATTTGACAGGGGTAGCAAATTCAAGCTGGTGTTTGGAGGGTCAAACGATGTCCGATTGAGCTGAAATTTGGTGGGCACGTTCGGGACTTGCAGAGCTTGATTTCCACCGATCGGTTTTGTGATTTGGTTTCTCCCTAGATCGAGATATGAGGGTCGAACGAAGGCTACTGAATATTGCTTTTTGTTTCCAATATAGCTTGTTTTAGCTATTGTTTTGGTGAAGTTGTATTTTTTTCTGATTTATGCTCATTCTTGAGACTCTCTTGTATCCTGAATTTGATCATAGTGGAGCTTGGATTGGTCAAGATTGACCCGTGGTTTTTCACCCTTGATTTAAGTGTTTTCCACGTAAAATTTGGTGTCTTGTGTGATTGCAATTTTGGTCTTGTTAGGTTGCTCTCCTTCATCTAGCAAGCTTGGGGATTGTTTATTTGTTTACAATCTATTGAGATTGTTGCTTAATTCCCATCAACACCATCAACATAATAACCGAAAAATAAAATATTTTAATTGCTCAATGAAAAATAGAATATGTTTGGTTGAGATTTAATGATAAAAAGATGCATATAAATGGTGATTTGTTTATATTATAAATATATATATATATATATATATATTTTATTCAAGGCCTATATTTTTTATTAGAGTGTGTTTAGTTGGATGTAGTTTTAAATATAGTAGATTTTCAGTTATAATATAACTGAAAATATTTGATTTTCAAAATACAGTAGTGGATGTAACTAGAATTAATGTATTATAAGATTTTATATTTATTTGAAAAGTTAAATATCTGAAATTGGAAACACAAATGTTTTGAATTGTTAATATGGAATTGGAATTGGAAAGTGTGTGAAAATTAGTAGGAAATGGTTGGCTTCTTGAGAAATAAAATCTGATGGCCATAATTTAAGTAACAAAATAAAAGAATAAAAAAAATGTCTTAGTGATGAAGTGTGCTGTCTGGTTTGGTTTGTATATATTTTTAATCCATTTGAATAGTATTAATCACTTGCACAAAAGTATAATCTGAAATCTAAGAAGAAACACCAACCTGGGATGGAGGAGAGGCAAAAGATGATCGATAATGATATCGACAGTGCTGGAGTTGGAGCTTGGAAAGAAAAAAAATGGTGATGTTGACAGTGCATGGGCTAGAGCTTGGGGAGGAAACGACGGCGATGAAGCTGGGCTGGACCTGGAGTTGAGAAGGAATGCAAGTAGATTTGGAAAATGGTGAGATTTGCTCACCTTCGCAGAAGGATTCATGAATCCCTCATGCATTTGTCACGTGAGGGATTTCATCTTCACCAAAGTCATGGGATTTTGTTTTACAGTCATTTTGACCATAAAACAAAAATCTTCATTCATAAGATTTCAAAAAACATTTGAAAAAAAGAAATATTTAAAACAAACAATGGATTTCAGCAAGGGAAAGATTCAGAGTTACATATAACTTCAAATCCTTTGAAACAAATATGGCCAATGTAATTTCATGAAAACAATAATATACAAGGGTGTAATTTTTAAAATTAACTTTGTAATTTGATATGTGTGTTTGTGTAACTTATAATAATTATTAGATTTAAACATATTTATTTAATTTAATAATTATATTTATTAATAATAATTGAAGACTATATATATTCACTTTTCTACTACACTATTATTAATGTTTTTTTTTTCATTGACACAGAGTAGAACGAGAAACTATGAGTATTATAAAGTATATATCTTTAAACCATTGGATAGCCCAATGGTATGACACCAAAGTATAAGGAGGAGGTCATGGGTTCAAATCCCTCCCCCGACAATAATATTCACTATACTGTTCATACACTGTTCACTAGGGATTTTTATACTATTCTCATACTGTACATATATTGTACATCCGGGTTCCAGTACTGTTCGGTACTGTTTATATTCATATAAAAAGGATGCTTGTCGTCTATTATTAAAAAAAATAAAAAATAAAAAGTATATATCTTTAAAAACAAATTGATGTACTGGAAGCTTTACAAGGGAGCTATATATTTAAAAAGTCGAACTCTAATCTCTTGATTAAATGACTCAAAAATCTACCATTTAAACCGAGGCAGTATTCTTTTAATATACATATATATATATATAGTGATTTTTTTAATGCAAGTAATCATGTCAATTTTGTTTGAGATTATTTTCATAGTATTATTATTATTTTTAATTAGTTTATTATTTAAATATTGAAATTGTCCTTTTAAATTACATGATTTGACATGAGCATATATGCATCAATCGTTTCTGAAATATATTTATCATTAGAATTAAATTAAATTTGTCCTATTCTATCTATCAAAATCAAAATTATTAATGGCATAAATAATGTTATGATTTAAATTAGTCTATTAATATATAATGATATGTTCTGGCTATCATAATAAGCTTAGCTATTGATTTTAATTTCTATTACATATTCTTATTTAAATGTTGATATGACTCAATTATTAAATTAGTATAATGGTTTTTAAAATTAAAGCGAAGATATTGAAAAATAATAAATTTTGAAATATAATTAGTATTTGAAATATTCTGTTTAATTAATGAAATATTTGCATATAAGTCCTTTTACAAATGCTATTAAAAATTAGCAATGTAAATGAAATTATAAACACCAATATATATCTCCAAATATAATTTTTACAAGAATATAAGCAAATATGATTTTCATATCATATATTAGTAATATATATATATATATATAAAGTATTTTATGTATTATTATTTAATTTTTCAAACATAGTTTTAATATATGTTATGTCAAGTAATTCCTTTTGTTATTACTTGTCTAAGTTCTATTGGCTATAAATTGTTTTCATTTATTTATAACTTTAAATAGTTGAAAATTAATTTACAAATTTAATAAAATATAGATTAATATGTATATATGTGCTCTCATTTTATATGAACTAAAATTTATATCCGCTCCTTCACTAATAATGTAAACACTATAAATAGAGAATCCAATGTTAATTAATTAAAAAATCACTAACATAATTTCTATTTATCCGTGAGCCTAAAAGCAAAACACCCCGTTTTATATGTTAATCCAAATAACTAAAATAAGGTTCGCTGTTTATGTGGGCACAACTAATTAGGATGTTGACAAGACTTTGTTACTATATAATATATGATAAGATCCACAAATTTTTTACTACTATTTTGTCTTTTGTGGTGGTTGGTAGTAACCAGTGAAAAACAAATAACCAAAGGATTTTAAAAACAGTATTTTTGGTGATTGAGAAATCTAACGTTGGGATTCTAACTTGGAAAGGGACAAACAAATGTAAATTACACTAATTGCATATTTAATTAAATTATTTATTTTTTCCTATGCATTGATATATTAGATCCAATAAACTAATCATGCAATAATATTAACAATTAACAATATAAATGGTAAAGAAGAAACACGTGACAATCGGATTTTTTAATATGAAAAACTCAATTAGAAAAAAGTCAAAAAACCATGGAACTTCAACTAATGCATAATCTCTACCATGAAATAATGGAAAATGTTTTTAATCATAAAATTTAATATAGAATTATAAAAAAAATGATAGATAATTATAAATATATATCCCTATCAATCATGACCGGACACTAGTAAAGTTATTTACACGGCATAAGAAACCAGTATTTTAGATGAAGGAAATAAGTGCTAATTTTGTTTATATGTTCATCGAAGATGTATATAAAATAAATACATTATGTTTAAGAATATATATATGTACATAATTTTTTATGTTTTAAGATAAATATAATTATAAATATATATTATATATACACACGCACATGCAAAACTTTCCAAAATTTTTAAAAATAACAGAAAAGACAAACATAAAATAAACAAATTTATTTTTAACAACATGTATTATATGTGCTTCAATATATGTCATAATGTCAATGGGAAATCCCAAAAGTGACTTAAATAATTGGCAAACCAAACATGCGTAATACCAATGTTGGTAGGCATGCCACCTGCCCTTCCCTTATCATTTGCATGTGCTTCCTTCAACTGTTTGTTTGTGTGTTAGGTTGCAATTGGCACGTGTTCATTTTATAGTAATATTTTTTACACATTTTTTTTTTCTCTCAAAACTAATATGGACAAACCCAATAAAATAGCAAGAAATGAAACACCAAGACAACCACTTCATTATGCATTAAATTGTCACATGGTCGTGGGGTTCCATAGGATAGGAATATTCTTCGTACACTGTTTAAAGATTCTGCAATATCATTTAAATGGGTCTTAAATAGATCCCTTGTGAAATCAATCACATCTTTTGCTTTCAGAATTGTATGGCATGAATTCTATCGTGGTATTGTTTATTTATTGTTTTCAGGTGATATGATACCATTTAAGTAGGTACTAAATAAATCATTTATATATATATATATATATATTTAGTTATTATATTTTAGAGCTCTTCTCTATTTTTTTTTATTTATTACATTAGAAATTTGGTACAATATTAATTTTTTTTTTCAAATTTATTTTTTAATTTAATTTACTTGTATAATTTTTGATAAATTACAATCAATTAAGTATTAAATTATATACTCTACTATTAGAGTTTTAAATAGGAACAGTTTTGAAAAATAATGGAATTTTTTATAAAATATAGATAACTAACTAATTTTAATCAACTTTTTTTAATCGGTGTGAATTAAGTAAACATGATAAGCAAAAAAAAACTGAGGGAGTATATAGAAAGAATTATATATTTTTTTTTTCAGAGTTGCATGATCATTTGGGCATGCATGTGACGGACTTTCATTAATCTCATGGTACCTAATGGAGTTAATAAATTTTTAAAAGATCAATATATTACTGTAATTAGTATATTTCTATACATAGTTGTCTCTTAAAAAACTTCTAATTGTGGGTACTTGCCAGTTGTCACTTATTACTTAAAGAAAACTAAATCTTATAGGGGCCGTTTGGTATGAGGGAAAGTAACAACTTTCCCTGGAAAGTTGAGATTGTGAAAAGCTTTCATATGTTTGGTTGGAAAAAAAGACCATATAAAGTAATGGTCAAATTGTAATTACTTTCCCTTTGACCAATGAAAAGGATTCACAAGGGAGGGGGTGTGAAACGGATTACATCATGGGTGGGAAACTAGGAAACATGCAAAATTCCAATTTCACCCTTTTCTAACGTTAAAATTCTTCTCTTTTGTTCTGTTTTCTTTTTAAAAACCCTAACTTTAGCAAAGAACTTCTCCACCGTCTTCCTTTTCAAAACCATAGCACAAGCTAATCTCGATAAGTCATATAATTTTTTGTAATTTTTTTTAAGAATCTTTTTTTATTGCCTTTGATATTGTTTCATTGATAATAGATTTTTATTGAAAACTCATTGAAAGAAACATGCCCAATACCTTTTCTTTAGGTGATATCTATCAACAAAAAAATTACCAAAATTTATATAGGAAGCGTGCCCTTGGATAAAGTTCGGGTAATCATATTTCTCATAATAAAAAAGCAAGAATTAAATATCTACTTTTACCGGGTATATAAGCAATTTTCTTAATTTATTTATATATAAACCATTGATTAATGTGAAAATTAAAACATAGTTAAAATTAAAATAATTGATATTCATTGAAGGGTAAAATTGAGAATAAACATAACTTTGCATGGAAATGTTATTCATAACAAACAAAGGAATTCATTTTGCATGTATTTCAACTGTAATTTTCATGATTCATACCAAACACGTATTGCTACTTTACAGGGAAAGTAAATACAGGAAAAATAAATGCAAGGAAATACTTTGCAGGGAAAGTGTTTCCATGCAAAGTACCAAACGGGCCCATAGTGTATACTGTTAAAAAAATTATCCCATTAATTATGTAACTTCAAAATTATAAATTACTTGGAACTTTT
The DNA here is from genome assembly GCF_009730915.1 of Dioscorea cayenensis subsp. rotundata. Taxonomy (NCBI): domain Eukaryota; kingdom Viridiplantae; phylum Streptophyta; class Magnoliopsida; order Dioscoreales; family Dioscoreaceae; genus Dioscorea; species Dioscorea cayenensis. The sequence goes on along the minus strand of NC_052471.1, from coordinate 3,954,448 downwards.
TTAAATATTTTTTTATTCAAAACATTTTTTGCTAGTTATATTTATTAGAAAAACCCCCCATTATTTATTATTTAATTGTATTTGTGATTTTTTTTCCTTCACTTTTAACAACATACTCACTAGTGATTTACTGTGATTTTGCTATGTCTAGTGTAAAGTTGTTTGTACCAAAAAAAACAAGAGATTAAAAAAGTAATTTCAAGCGTATTAATTAAATTAAAATATAACGTTTGAAAATTAAAGTTTTTAAAACATTAAGTAATATTTTAGGTATATTTAAACTTGAGAGGGAATCTTTTATTTTTTATTTTTTATTTTAATTTTTTTAAAGATATTGATGACAATGCCATTTATTAGTGTTTAAGAGTATACCATAATATGGGACTCGCAATTATATAATCCACCATTTCAATTATTCATAATAAATATTTTGTTATGATTTATTTATCTCATAAAAAATTCTTTTATTTAACAAAAAATAATTAGTTAATATATTTATAAAATTTCATAGTTTTTAAATAAATTATTAACAAAATATCATAATATATTTAATTTAAATGTTAACAGTTAGTTTTTTTATAAAAAGCCTGAATTATAAATAATGAAAAAAAAACCAAACGAAACAAAAACTAAAAGCAAAGTAAAAGAGTCCGTCTTTGAGTGTTGAGAGTGTTTGGTGGCCACTAAACGCTCCGACGACACCAAATGCTTCTAATGTAAAGCATTTATATTGAGTGCTCATTTAACTATTCATTTTAAGCCATTAAAGTAGTAGTAATTATAATAATATAATATATATATTCTACCGAAATGATTGCTATATAGTTTATGAGACATGAGACACTATGCGTGGTTAAGTTGAAGAAAGGTGTCTCACAAATAATTAACTAAATATAATTAGGATTAAAAGCTCTAATACAACTCAAAATTTGTTAGAAATTAAGGAGGAAGAAGAAGCTCATAGCCACTCTCCTTTAGACTTAATTCACCCCACCATATCTGGTATGCAATAGGGAAAATAGAAATAGTCTTCAGGATACAACGAAACCGTATCGAATCTATGTTGTACGCACAGATTCAATCTTTCTTTAAATTATCACAATAGAGAGCAGTAAGCTGTTAGAATTCTTAGAGATAAAGTGAGAGTTTTTCTTATTTTCAAATCTAAAAGATAAGGAGAATTTATAAACACTGTCGCATCCTTTAAAGCAATAATGGACTAAAACGGATGCATCTGTTCAGACTAATAACGGATATGTTTTTTTAAATATTGATAACTAACTATTTAAATAATTAATAAATAAAATTTGAATTAAATCCAAATTCTATGTGATATTATTCACACATATTTTGAAAATATTTCCAAAAATATTATGAGGGTCTTTCTCAATTAAAAGCTCTAATATATTTTTGGTTTTTGTTTCTTGTTTTTATGTTTTTAGTACTGCCAATATGTATTAAAAAATACATTTTTTAAAATTATAAGATTATTAAAAGGTAAATTAAACGTCACACAATTTTTATTAATTTATTGTGTTATACAGTAAAAATATATTATTTAAAAATAAAAAATGGTTATCTTGAGGAGATTTCTCTGGGATCTAAACACGGATGAGATGAAATTTGAGTTGGGGATTGAGATTTTTTTTAAGATGAAAATAGAAATTGAGTTGGAGATGTTGAGTTTAGAAGATTATGTTATGGGTCCAGCCCATATTTGCAATATTTCATATTGCTTTTGTTGTTTATGTTGGGCCTTTATGTTGGACTTGTTATGTCTTATTTTTTGGGTCCATTTGGCATTGATATTAGGGTTTCCAAGAGAATCTTCTTTTGGTGATTTTATTCTTTGGTTTTGGCTGTACCAAGGTTGTCAGACCCGGCCCGGGCAATGACCCGGCTAAGCCCAGGGGTCAGGGGTCAATGGGTTCAACCGGGTCAAACCGGGGTTGAACCGGAGTCAATAATTAAATATAAAAAATATTATAATAATTAATAATGAGCAAATATAATATTAAACCCATAATTATATTATAAAAACCTACTCAAATTTGATATTTAAATTGATAAATGACCTCAGTAGAATTTTCTAATTTTGTCATTTATTTTTATATTTTTTAAATATTTATAAATTTAATATATTAATATATAATTATCGAACTTCTCTCGGTGTTATTTATTTATTTATTTATTTGTTTATTGGTTGATTTTGTTAAAATAAATAAGAAATTTAATTCACTAATTCTTATATTTTAATTGAGTTTTTATTTTGTTTTAAATTTTCTTATTTTTTTATTTAATTAGAATACTTTAATTTTATATTTTTATAATAAAATTACACTCATTTATTGTTTTATTTTATTAATAAATTAAATTTTTAGAAAGTATTTACATAATACATTAATATATTTTATTTTTAAATATTAATTTTTGTTGGTATGTTTATGATATATATATATTGTAATTCTATTTATTGATTATAAATTATAAATTAATATTAATAAATATAACCGATTTTGTGGTTTTTAATGAGAAAATAATAATAAATTATTAAATATTGTAAAAAAAAAAATAAACATTGTGGCCCGATTGACCCGGCCGGGTCAACCGGGTTAACTCCGGGTTTTTTAATACCCGGGTTTTTTAATACCCGGGTCAATGGGGTATACCCGGGCCGGCCACATGGCCGGTTCCTGGTTTTTCCGGTTGAACCGGCCGGGCCGGTCCGGGTCTGACAACATTGGGCTGTACAACATGAAAAAGGCGGACGGCAATCAAAGAAGAAAAGAGAGAGCTTAAGAGGGGTTTGTTATTCCCGGTTTTGTGTGCGCAGTTTTGATCAACTCTACTATCGGAGGTGCTCCCGTGGTCCGATTTTGCTCAAATTTGGCCAGCTTGTTCGTGACAAGAAGGGCTTCATTTTGAATGGTCGGATCGTCCTCAGGTGCTCTGGTTTGGTCAGAAACGCAGCTTTAACAGACCAGCAGTTTTGGGGTGATTTCTACACTTTTTTGCTCTATCTTGATCTCTTATTGTTCTTGAAAATTGTTGGTGGGTTGTGAATCCTTTGTTGACTGATTTGGGGTTCTTTTGCCCTCAATTTATCAATAAGAGAAGTAAAGGGTGGACTCCTTGAACGGTCTCGTGGTTTTTATCCTTCACATCGAAGGGGTTTTCCACGTATAAATTGGTGTGTGCTGTTTGTGATTTATTATGGGTTGATTGAATTGTTTAATTGGTTGGTTGTCTTGATTGTTTGACTTTGTGAGTGTCGTAGAGACCTTTGGCGATCTTTACAGATTAAACTGTTACAAAACTTGAATGAACTCTGTTGGTTTGAGGAGACTTGGCTAGATCACTCAATTGATTATCATAAAAAAAATTAGATTAAACTTAAACTTGAATTTGGCCAACTTGACCTGGCCAAATACCTAATGAATCGGTTGACTTAGAGCCGGGATTGTTAAGGTTAGTATTTTATTTATTTATTTATTTATTGCACTATTTGTTGGATTTTATTTAGAATATTGAGTTGTATTTATAAATGTTATGTGTGACGACGTAGATTGGCATTATATGACAAGCCAAGAGGTGATATGGCAAAAGAAAATGACGTGCCGTCGATGACTTGGTAAAAAGAAGGAGTGACTAGGATGATGTTGTGGCTAATGCTTGGTGTCATGACATGAGAAGATACAAGAGCCAAAAGATCATGATAGAGTTTTTGTTTAGTGATTTTTCCTCTTAATGGTTCATGTGATGATTAACTAATTTTGGAAAGCGCATTAAGTTAGAAGAATCTCTTCAAAAAAAGCAAGTTTTATTTTAGGAATGCTTATCTATCAAGTTTTATTTTAGGAATGCTTATCTATCCTTGGTAAGATCCGAAATGATAAATTATATATTTGGTAAAACTCCTTTTAGAAAAAATCTATCTTAGAGAGAGTGAGAGGAATGTTCTATTGTTGGCAAGAATAAAGATCATCATGAAGATTGCATAGAGCTTAGTTTAGTGTGAAGCTATTTGAAGACATAAACTAAGTTAGGTAACGAGAAGCAAAGGTAATTATCAAGAAAATATTTAGTAACACAATTTGAAGGAAGATCTAAAAGCTAATTATGAGCGGAGCTATTCAAGAAAACTAATCATGTATGGAGATTGATTGAAGATTACATGAGATATGACTATAGATTTGAGATCATGCTTGAATATGTTGAAGGCTAAACTTGGATAAGATGAGATCAAGTTTAGTAACAATATTTCCAGGAGTCAAGCAAAGATCATTTGGGAAGACCAAACTTGGACCAAGTTTGGAAAGAAGATCAGGAGATCTTCGGTGACCATCTTTAGTGAGATGGTTGCGTGTGCCTTGGTAGGTGCGTTTCTCGGGAGAGGAGAATGCTGAAGTTACGTGAGGAATGAAGTAGCTGTAGGCAGGAGGAGATCGGGCTGAGTCAATTACTACGAGGCGGATTAAAGGAACCGAGAAGGTTGAAGGTCACAGATTCGGGTGCATCTGGCTAAAACTCAGTCATGTTCACTAAGGTGGGCAATGTTGCAACATTTAACTTTGGAAGGTGTTCAAGTTAGGAAGCTGTGGAGAATTCTAAAAGAGGAAGGATTAAGTGGACGTCAGTGCATCTATATAAGTTATCCTGCTTGAAGATTTAAGATAAGCCACAATTGAGAGACCATTCGGTGATGGTTGAGAAGAGTGGGCATCGGGCAATCTTAAGAGGGTATTCTTTGTCTTGAGAGAGAAATGGAGAGTTGTACTTTTTATTCTATCACCTCTTTTAGTGGATTTTTTCTCCGGGCTTTGCCTCCCAGATGTAGGCAAGGTTGTGCTGAACTGGGTTATCTGTGTCTTCTTTCTCTTTCTTGATTGTGTGTGCGTGTTCATTATTCTAATGAGTTTTTGAGTGACTCTACTAATCACACTACCCACTAAAACCATCAATAAATATAATAGAGGCTATTTGTCCTCTCCCCTTTTTTTTTATATCATTGTTTTCAAAGTTTTCATAATTTATGGTGTATTATATATATTTATATGCATTTAAAATTATAAAAAATATATTATTCATGACTAGATCAACCCCGGTTTGCCTGTTAACTTGTGACCCACCCAGACCCAGGAGTTTTTTCGATGACCTCTTGAGTCTAGTTTCAGAACATTGATATTAAATAAGAGTATATATTATTGAAAGAATAATATATATATAGTATATCTATATTAATAAAAATGAATATATTATTGAAAGATAATATTAATTATCAAAATTAACTTTGAATTTATAATTTTTTTTATTAAAAATGATGAATAAAGTGTTCTTTAAAAAAATGAAAAATTTAGAAACGCCAATGATACCAAACATGCCACAAACAATTTGACAAACTTTTAAAGTTTTGCTAATTTATTAATCAAATAAGAAAACCCACAAATTTAGTGAAACTTCAACTTTGATGTTTCACATTTGATTGTTTATTTATTTTGAAAATTTAATAAAATTATAGTGCTTGCAAAATGAAAGCTTATAATGGGCCTGAGCACAGAAAATAATGGACTGGGCTTTTGCAATTATGTGTAATGGATCAAAACAAATGAATCCAAATTCAATACTAATCTATTCCGCATAAAAGGAATAAAAGAGATTTAAAAAAAATAAAAATAATATTTCTTGCTAAACTAGTATAAAATTGTTAGATTATTTTTTTTAAATTATTTTAATATTAATTAATCAACATGTCACTCCAAGGGGCGTTTGATTCTCGGATTGGGAATGGAAAAGAGTGAGGGAGTAATAGAAATGAGGAGTGGAAGAGGATTATGAATAAAGGGTGTATTTGATTGGTAAGATATAAAAAGTAGTTTATTGGGAATGAGAAAATTAAAAAAAGAAAATATGGTAAAATGATCTTTATAACCTTTATAGGAATAAATAACATTATATATAACATACCATCTTAAAGTAAAATATTTGAATCAATTTTTTTTAAATTTATTTATTTATTATTTGAATCAATTGTTATTTTAAGGTATAATACCTTAGTTGGTCCCTCTACTTTTTTCTCTCTTTTTTTTGGTCTCTCTACTCAGAAATGCTCCCGACTAGTCCCTCTATTTTTGAAAATGTGCCCAATTAGTTAAAAATGCTCTCAACCAGTCCCTCTATCTTTAAAAATATGCCCACATAGACCCTCCAAGTGGGCAAAATTTTAAAAGTAGAGGGGCTGGTTGGGAGCATTTTTAACTAATTGGGCACATTTTCAAAAGTAGAGGGACTAGTGGGGAGCATTTCTGAGTAGATGGCCTAAAAAGAAAGAAAGAGAAAAGTACAGGGACTATTTTGGTGATTATACCTTATTTTAAATATTACTCCAATTGGTATTATGATTAGATTTTTATTAATTATTATTTAATTATGATTTTTACTTGATAACGATTTTTTAAAATATTAAATTGACTTTATTATTACAAATGGATATTTAATTTTAATAACTCATTAGATAAAATAAATATTATAAAATATGAAATGACTTTTATACCCTTATACAAATAATAATTATCATACATATAATAATTGGTTTTTTAAGTGATAACTATTTTTAAAAATATTGAAATATTAAAATTATTTCATTGTTATAAATAAATATTAAATTTTAATAGCTCATTGGGATCATTAATTTGTTATTAATTACCGGCGTTAATCATACATCAAAATTAAGGATTTTTCTATAAAACTTAAATTGCTAATAATAAATTTTCATTTTTTTTAAATTTTTATACTTTGACATTGACAATTGAATGTTAAAAAATGAATGTAAAAAAAACAATTTTTAAATTAAAAAAAATGGTAAAATAGAATACATAGTTTTAATGCAATGACAAAAGTGTTGTTTTATCTTCAAGGCATTATTAAGGAATGAAGAATTCTAAATTTGAGGGGATTGTGATCACATATGAAACATGATTTTACTCCTTCCTCATGCCTCTTTCACTCCCATGCATGCACAACCAAACAAGGAGTTGGACTTATTGATGGTTCATTCTTATTCCATTCATGGTAACCAAATATCCCCTAAACTTGCCAAAGTATGATTGAAATACCACAATTCTTATAGTGAGCGCCCATTCGTTCTCTTAATTTCACTATTAATTTAAATATGTAAAAGCTATTATTAATATTATTAAATATATAAGTATATGACCATCTTTAACTTTTGTTCCCTTAAATATTTTTTTTACAAATACAATAAATACTGTTAAAGAGATTAGTAAGTATAAAGGTGCATATATTACAGTAGTTTAACAACCCCTAGAGATAAAATCTCTCCAATCATACAACCATAAAAAGGAAGAAACACTATTCCACTCACAAAAAAACCCACACAAGGACCAACAATCAATATTGATGAACAACATTAGGCCTCTTATATAATGTATAAACAATACTAATAAATAGTACTACGAGAGCAAAATTTTGAATTCTCATTCCTTTGTGCATTTTATGGTGAGTTATCACAGGACTAATAGTGGTTTTTCATGTTCCCTCATTTTCTTCCAGAGAGTCCATATTTATAATCTACTTATCAATCATGTTTGCCAAAGTATGACATCATTCAACATCAATTTGTCCATCATTAACACACATTCTTTTGCTACTACATAGCTTGCAGAGTTTTGTAGTTCCTCTCCAGCAAATGAGATTTTTTTTTAATGAAGATTGAATGTATTGTTCTTCTATTTGAAACATTTGACTATTTGAAACATTGCCCTCTTATAGGCTTGATTCTAATTTAGTAATATTTGTTCCCACAGAAGTTGACTTTTGGTGGTGGTATAAAATTATTGTGCCTTATTTTTAAGAGATTTAAGATTTGTGCTAGAAGTGGGATCTAGTAGATGATGTTAGCAAGGTCACATTTGGATATCTCCCTATATGTCGTGTAATACATTTTTATTATTTTTTGTAAATATAATAAGTGTATATATAATTAGAGGTATATGCAAGGGCTGAAGATTTGATTATCCAATCTGTACAGCCTTATTTGACGATACGAGATTTGGTTTACAAACCCACATTCACAACTTAAGATCAGTTATCATCATTGCATCCAGCGTAATTTAAACTTGGAACTCTTAAATCTCCACATCAATACCTTATATAGTGGGGCTAATGGCACTAGGGTATGAATTCTTTGACAATATGCAATTAATTTTGACATTGAAAATATTTCTATTAAATATAATTTATAATTTCTATAAATTTCCCTTAAAGATATATAGATTAAAAAAGAGATTGAATAAAATCTTTGTACGAGAATTTAAAGACTAAAGAACCTTAAGAGTAATTTTTCAAAGTTTTTGAAAAATTAAAACGAGGACATATTAGGAGAGATTGTGCTTGTCATGCTTGACAAGTGGAGCATATCTCAAACCGAAGCATCCCAAGATTGGAGTAGTTTTTCAAGGGGAATCCACCAAATCCTTATTTTTTCTTATTTTAATTCTATTCAAACCCTTCACATATCACTCAAAAGATTCAGCTTTGAATCAATCTTTCTAAGAAATAACTTGAGATTTTTAGTATCCTTTGTATATAGTCTTGTGTAAGAAGTGACGATGTCTAATATAACCAAATAAACTCCAAACTTACAACAAAATAATTTACAACAACTGATACCAAATTGGGACGAACGTATAAACCCTAAAAATCATCCAAATAAGCTCATGAAAACCACCAAAAAGGCCTAATTTGGCTATCTTAAGGAGAAAAAAAAGAAGGGGACGCTTTGGAATTGTTAAGGGTGTGACTTTAAGGATGCCTTTAATCGGACATTGTGGTAATTTATGTATAATACCAAGAATAGTCCCGCTATTTTTTTACTCTTCCCTATTTGTCCCCGCATTGAGGATTTGGCATAATGAATCTCTCTACTTTTTAAAGTGGAAAAATCAAGTCCAAAACTTAATGAGAGTTAATTTTGCCATTTGTTTTTGGTGACATGGCATTTTCAATTTTTAAATATTATTAAAAAAAAATTTAAAAAATAATCAATCAAAACTTGACTTTCGGGCTTGGAACAGGAATCTCGGATCCAAATTTAAACCCAACTCACTGTCATCGTCAACATCGCTTTCACCCTCAATCTCATCATTCTTCTCCTCCTCATCCATTTTACACAACGGGAAACCAAACTCCGATCCCTGTGAACACCTTACGAGAACCCACCATTGTAGTGTTCCACCACCACTTCTCCTCCTTTGCTTCCTCAGTCCTAGTGCGGTGCCGGCCATAGCAAGAACAACATCCCTATCCCACCCAAGGTCATCAATAACCGCATCAGCTCTGCCTATGCAACCCCCAAAAGGAACTTTGAAGAATACTTGGGGAGGGGAGACTTATTTTCCCAATTTTAGCTTGAAGGTTTGCTTGTTTTGTAGATTTTTGAAAACTTGTACAAGCATCACATGAATGCTTTCTTGTTTGGATCTATGAGTTAATGAAAATTTTTGTTGCAATTATTTTTTTTTATTTTGTGCAAAATGTCTTAATTTATGGGTAAATTGTGAGTGAATGTTAACATGAGAGATGATAACAAAGCAACAATGATAGTTGATAGCCAAATTAGATATGTTTCTCTTGCCAAAATGCTAAAAACAACCTAACAAATTTTTCTGTTGCAAACAACAACGGATTAAACAAAACAATACTATAAAAACAAAAAATCCAAACATAACTTACTGTTTAAACAATTTTACAATTGATATGTTGCTATGATCACTGTGGGATCGAAAATATGCATCTGGCATCATGTAGAAGACACCAGATGATATATCGAAGCACAAATATCATATTTGTTTTGTGGGTTCTTTCATTTCTAATAAAGGCAAGCCTCTATTATTAATTACCCTAGATTAGAAATCTTAGGAACCTCTGATTAAGGGCAAAAAGTACAAGTAAGAGCAAGAAGATTTGCGAATTATAAATCTTGTTATACATTATATATGTCAATGACTTTCTTATATATATATATATATATATAAATATATCATATATCGTTACCGCTGCCTGTGCCTTGCCACCGCGTTGCGTGCCTTATTGCCGTTTCGAAATTTTTTGCTGTCATTTTGAAATAAGTCATCGCTGTCTGTGCCTTATTATTGCGTTGCATATTTGGCTAGCTGTTGTATGCAATATGCATCTTGTTATCACTTTGAAATTCGTCATTGTCTTTGGGACATGAATTTTAATCGTTGACTAAACCGTAGTGTTGCTTTGGATCGAAAGAAATATTGTTCAAATACCACACTTGATATATATCCATACTCATATTGTCTCTCTTATATGATGGACCACGCTTTTCAAATTATTATTATCATCAACTTTTTTTTATTTTTTTATTATTTTATTATTTATTTATTTATTTATTATTATTTTTTTATGCATGCATGAGCCACATGAATTGAGATTTTTTTTTATACTAAAAGGAGGATGGCATATTCCAATTGGTTTCCAAGCTTAATAAAACCTTAATGAATATATTAAAATATATTTTAAAGCTTTCACTGCTCTTATTTGGATTCACGATAGCAACTAATATACTCCAAAAATTTTAAATATGAAAATTGCAATCAACCGAGAACCAGCACAGAAGCCAAGTAATATGTAGCTTTTGTACTTATCATGAGAGTGCATGCTATCTCAATTCATATGTATATATATATATATATATATATATATATTTATATTCTCTTCTAAAATGCTGGAACTATCCACTCATTTTATTTTTCTTTAGATGGCGGGCCTGTCTTTATGCATGTGAGCATGTTTTCTCATACTTTTATATTTTTTTATTATTATTATTATTATTATTTTTTAATTTCATGCGCTTATGCATGCTTCTCTCATTCTTTTATTATTATATATTTATTATTATTATTTTTAATTTCATGCACGTATCCATGCTCCCCCCAATTTTTATATAATTGGCATTTCTTTTAAAAGCTCTGACATTTTTTTTTATAATTACACATGCCCACTCAATGGTTGAAATGAAATCATCCATAACATAGAGAGAGCCTTATGAATTGGTAACAGAGGGATGGTAATGGTGCACTGGCTGGAAGGATCAGGTTATACAAGATAGACACATCTTATGGACCTCTGTAGACAAATCAAAACGCCCCCCTCCGACTGGCATGCTGTGGAGGTCCGAAGCTTGACTCGTTCTCCCGGCCATGGCCTTCAGTTTCCAATGACTTGACCTCCTTCATTAATATGGATAACCGAATTTCGTTTTCCTTCAAAGTGTCTTGTAGTGCACTTATCGCTGGGCTTAAACAAATATTCCATCAACGTGCACAGTATGGCCTGGTAGGTCGAATCGAGATGAATGAAAGTAAGAGGATGTATTTTCCCATCTTGTACATTATGTGAAATAGCTTCTTTATATGCTGCTTGGTCCTCTTTGAACAATTCTTCTTGCAAATCTGTGAATGAATTGAAAGGATGTTCGAGCTTTAGCAGTGGAATAGTTGGCACAACTTTTAGTGGTACTTCCTTCCTAACATACTCTGCACCACTTACTTCTAGATTTGATCGGTGCAAAGCTTCCTACATGCTTGGTGTCATGTCCATAGAATCTGTATCAGCTATTGTGTCAAATGTGCTATCACCAGTATATGCTACAAGAGAATTTCCTCTATCTCTTTGCTTCCCTGAATAATTGATGTCCAAATGAGAATAAGAATTCTCCAATGCTGAAGATCCTTCCCCAACTGTTATAGCTTTGGTCTCTCTTCAATCTGCAGTGTCCTCTATAATTGAACTAGTGCTAAAAGGTGTAACATGCATCTCTTTTCTATTCAGGGATTGAAATGCAATAACCTGAATCCTCCCAACTTTCTGAGCATCCTTACTAAAGCAAGAAAGTATCAGCCTAATAGAACCAGCATCCAGCAATTGATACATTGCTTGTGTACGAACATCTACATGAGTTGGAAGTATAGTGATATGAGGATGAGGGTGGTACCATCCAATCACTTGTGTTGTTCTTCCTGTTGTCAGTGTCATCTTCTCATCTTGTAGAGATGCCGCAGCCAACAATTCAGGATTAGTCTTCACTCGGTCTTTGCGATGATCAGACCGCATCTGTAGGGAGACACCCCAGATTAAAAAAGTTGTATTACCACCGTTTGAATATTTGATGTCCCCGCGGAGAAGTCCCATGATCTCCTTGGTCTCGGTACTCAATGGGTGGGTGATGCGAGTGAGCCAGACCTCCTCCGACATCCCCACGCCCGTCAACGACATGGCTCCTTTTGCTCTCGTGCAAGGGAAGCGAGGGAAGAAGCTGCGTGAGAGAAAGAACAATGGAAGACAGGAAAAAGAAGACACAGACATCAATGCCGAGACGAAGGTTTGGGCCAGCACCAGCGGCGTCAAGGCAACCGCGGCGGCAACCTTCTGTTCTCTTCTTCTTCTTTTTACTCTTCTTCTTTTTTCATTCTCTTGTCTTTTTTTCTCTTCTTTTTTTTTGAAAAAAAATCTTCTTTCTTTCTTTTATTATTATTATTATTTTTATTTTTTAATTGTTTTGGCCGGTCCTCCCCCAGCTTCCTCCTCCTTCTTTTCTCTCTATTTTTTTTAGTCTCCTCTCAGGTGGCAGCAATTATGGTGGCGGTGATGATGGCAGACAATGATGGCAGCAACGGTGGGCACCAGCAGTGGCGAGCAGTAGCAGTAGCAGCCATGAGCAGTAGTAGATAGCATGCTTGGCGGCATTATTTCAGCCACTCAAGCAGCAACAGCGGTGTAGCAACAGCAGCAGCAACGGTGACGTCGAGCAGCAGTGATGAGCGGACGGCATGCTTGGCGCCATTATTTCAGCCACTCAAGCATGCAACAGTGGTGTAGTAACAGCGGCATCGACGAGTGGTAGCAACGGCGACGGCGCAGCGACGACAGGCAACGGCGAGCAGCAATGAGAGTTTATATATATATATATATATATATGAATATGGGGAGAGAGATATGTACCTTTCTTCCTCTTCTTTTCTCAAAAATTTTTTTCTTCTTTTTTTTAAAAAAAAAAAAAAATTTCTCTCCAAAAAAGACTCCCTCACTTCGCCAATTCCCCCCACTTTTAAAGAAAACCTTAGATCTTATCCTCTCCTCCGTCAAATCCTAACCAAGTTAGCATGAAGATAAAACCAAATCAAAAATTCAAAATTTTAAAATTGTAATTAATTAATATTTTTTTAATTAAAAAAATCTTATCTTTTCAACCAACCTTCTCTCAAATCACGACGAAGTGACCAATTTTTTTTAAATTTATATATTATTATTATTATTATTTTGTTTTATTTTATTATTATTATTTTTTTTATTTTATTGTTTTATTTTATTATTTATTTATTTTTTTACCCTTTTTTATTTATTATTTATGCATTACTTATTATTATTATTATTATTTATATTATCTTATTATTATCCTTTTTTTAATTCACTTAACCCAATTTGCCTCGGGATGTGTGTTCAAATGCTTCGGGATTTGCATTTCTCAAATTGCCTCGAGATATGTTCTCAGGCCATATGAAATTTAGGATTGCCTCGGGATGCGTATTTGGGCTATCCTAAGATTTGAAATTTCCTCGAGATATGTGTTTTCAAGGGCAATCTTGTAAATTTTGCATTTGTGCCTCGAGATATGTTCTCAAGGGCAATTTTGTAATTTGCATTCTAGTCCAAGACAACCAAATAATCAATTAAGATTAAGATTAGGATGTTTAAATTTAATTCTAAACATATCCATGGTTTAAATTTTACTTAACTTAGGATTTGAGTTCGATTAGGACATATGTCACATTATTTATATATAAACAATCACATAATTTTACAATTTGAAATTTTGACAATTGAAAAACTGAATTTCATTGATCACATGAAGTTTATCAATTTTACAATTGATATGCTTTAATCACAATTGTTGCCTATATCTATAAGACAATAGGTTCTTAGTTACTTGACATTTACTTAACATAAGAAAATATAAAAAGCTAACTAGTGCTTCCAGAGTGCAGAGGGTGGAGAAGGAGGAGGTGGTGGTGGGGGACATTGTGGTGGTGGGTTGTTGGTAGGTGTTCACAAGGATTGGTGTGAGATGGAGAAGAATGATGGTGTGAGGGTGAGGGTGATGGTGACGGTGAAGGTAGATGTGAGTGGGGTTTAAATTCGGATAAGGTTTCTAGATCCGAACCCAAAAGTCAAGTTTTGATTAATTATTTTTGTATATATATATTTTATAATAATATTTAGAAATTGAAAATGCCACGCCACCAAAAACAAATGGCATAGTTGACTCCCATTGGATTTTGGACTTAAATTTTCCACTTTAAAAAGTAGAGGGACTCATTATGCCAAATCCTCAATGTGAGGACCAAAAGAGAAGAGTGCGAAAAGTAGAAGGACCATTGTGAGTATTATACCGATAATTTATTAGTGTCTTCAACCAAAAAATGCAACACTTTAGTTGCCTTTAATCAAAGGTGCAACACATTAAAAATGCCTTAAAACAATGGTTGTACCATTTCAAAAATATCATTTGAAATTTAATGATTCTATTAGACCATAGATTATAATGCTTCAAAGGAGTTTTTGGAGGCTATAAATAATGACCAATCTAAGGTATTTGTCTATTCAAGAAATTTGACTTTTCTCTTCAAAGTTCATTTTTTCCTAATTCGTGATCTTCGGTTTCATTTTGCGAAAGATTGCATTAAACTCTCTTAGAAAACTTCTGTGATATAATGCATAAATCTCTCTAAGGATAGCGGGGATGTCTACGAATTAATCTTGTTATTCGATTCCTATACTTTGTGTGATTTATTTCAAAATTGTAATGTTTGAAAAGAGTCTTTTGGGAAACATTTGTTAATTTAAGAAATTTATCTTTCTTCCTTATCTTCAAACTTTCCTTATCCTAATAGGGAGATATGGGAAAAATCACATTTTTCTTAAGTCTTGATCTTTGGCTATATCTTTTGAGAGAATGTATCAAGACCTCTTAGAAAATCTTTGTGATAGGACCTGTGAAGCTCAACACTTAAATGTGATTTGTTAAAACGCCAACCCTACATTTTACTAACAAGAATCTCTGTGGAAACCTGGCAACAATGACCAACTTAGTGACCTTGAGGAACCTCACTTCTCAGGAACAACATTGACCTCAAAGGGAAGACCTTCTTACAATGATTACAAGTTTATGCCCCCCTCCTTTGCGCTTCACTGCCGGCCATCATCGACCAAGTTGGAGCTTTGCTCGACAAGGCAAGTAGTGCCTTTGCTCGTTGAATCTCTGATAAAAGTAAAATTAAATTAAAATTTTGTTAAGCCCCTTTTATAGTATAATTAAACAATTGAGTCATTTTTAATAAAATATCTTCAAAAATAATATTTAATCATGTGAATGAATAAAAGCAGTATAATAGTATATATATATATACATAAAATTTTAAAATTTATTAAAAAAAAAGAGCAATGTTACATCCGCCAAAATACTTTCCCAAATTCATCACACGAATGACGTGGGCGTCCATGTCATCACATCCAAATCACCCCCTTTTATCCTACTCACACCCTTTTATCCACACCACCCTCATCGTCTCGCCTGACTTCATCGGCACTGTCATTGACGTCGTCGCCGCCATCGTACGCTACTAATGATATCTCTGCCACCCTCTCCGTCTCCACCGTCTTTGATGGTCAATCATTCCAGTAGTATTTTGGCTGACGCAATGGCCGTCCTTGTTGTCACTATCCCTTGTTTTATCATTCCCGCCGCCTTCAAGTAGGAGAAATCCTTGTTTATTTCTTGTTTAATCAATGGATTTTTGTTGATTTGGCTTGATTTTGGATTTTTGCTGTGTAGTTTCGAAGGGAAGGATTCATCTGCAACGAAAGTCGAGGGTATCGGCGAACTGACGAGTGGGCAATGGCAGCGGTGTACTCAACGACAATACTGGAGTATGTGACGGCGAAGGTTCTAAAGCTTGTGGGGAACGCGATCGTGGCGACGTTGGCCATGGTGCCGGTGGCTTCAGGCGGAGACGGTGAGGGTGGTGTGGGAGGTGCGATGGTGGTGGTCAGATGATGAAAATGATGGAGGAAAATTAGGGTTATTGTGGTGCTGTGGCAGTGGCAACAATGCTGGTGGCAGCAGGCAAAGACAGCAAGGGTGGCGTGGGAGGTGCGTTGGTGGAGGTCCGGTGATGAAGAAGATGGAGGAAAATGTTGGGTTATTTGGGATCAGATAAAAGGGGGTAATTTGGATGTGATGACATGGATATGAATTCGGGAAAGCATTTCGTTTGATATAGTGTTGCTCTTTAATAAAAAACAACATCTGTTTTAATTATAGATCAAGAGATATTTTTTTCTTAAACTTTGAATCCTTATGAAATATCAAAAAAAGGGAGAAAATATTTTAGTTTTTCAAACATATTATTTTTTATTAAACCTGAATCATATTAAATTTTGAAGTCATGATAATGAGGGTTTGTTATTGTTATGGTTAAAACACAATATTTCTATTTTTGTATTATTAAGAGTTGGTGTTAGATATTTAAATAAATAGATTTGATGGAGGTGAGAGGTAAATTTCCTATTATAGTGATCGGAGATATTTTAGTTGATGAAAGCTAAATTGGGAGACTTCTAGATTGAGGATCCATTTGGAACTTTGCAGGGAAAGACTTTGCATGCAATTACTTTCCTTGCAAAATAACATTACGACATTTGGTTATCTCAATCAAAATTGTAATTACATTGCATACAAACTTAATTCCCTCGTTTGGTATGAATGTGTTTTCAATGTAAAGTTAAGTTTATTCTTGCTTTTGCCCTTAGTTGTTGTAGTTTCTAAAACTGGGTTTTTATTTAACTCTAATAATATTACTAACTTAGTCCAAGTGATAAGTAACCTATTCTTCATAAAATTTTAAACAAAATTTTCAAATGGGGTTTTATGTTTTTTTAGTAAACTTAAAAAATATGGATTTAAACCACCATGTGTTTTCATCATACAATTTTATTTGTTTTAATTCTTACATCTATTGTCGTGATTGATATTATCCAACAAACATTCATGATGCATTCCATATGAACAATCACACCTTAAATAGTTCAAAGTATTACCATAAATTCATAATCCAAACTCAAAAATAAGGCAAAGTCTAGACATGTTGGTTTAATTATCCAAAATATAAAATATGCCCATATCACAAACCAAAGAAACAAAATTAAATAGAAAATTTAGATGACACCATCTAAAACACTCTTCACATAAATCAACCTCACATCTTTATCTGGAAAAAAAAAAAGGATTCAGTTTTGGCTCTATCTGCTGAAATTTCGCCAATTGCTTGAACTGCCTCTTCCTTAGTCAAACCATTGAATTTTGTGATGCTCTCACAGAGATGTGCCTTTTTTTTGTTGTATTTGCATTCAAGTATTGGAAATAGGTTGCCACTTTACCTATCTCTTACTTTGCTGCATCACAAATATCGTAAAATCTTTCTATGTGCTTGGAGAAGGAATTATCAGTTGGATCCTTAGTTGATCCCTTTTTCTTCTATTTTTTTGCAGGAACACTTGACTCACTTTGCATTTTCTCTTGTGCCTTCTTTTACATGAAGCATTTGAGGAGTCATCGCAAGCATTTTCAGAGATAAAAACACACTCATTTTCTAACTCAATATCCACACCAAAGTAGTCATCTTCGACCATGTTCTTCATTGCTTCATGAGCTTCAAAAGCTGCTTTGGCTATTGCAAGTGTTGAGTTCTCCATTTCTAAAGCTTCCACAAATTCACTTGCAAATTTTGCTTCATTTCCAGTTGCTTGATTTTTCCCAAAAAATGATTGCTAGCTCATCAAAGTAAGGGAATTGTTTGTTTCTAAGTCCAGCAGTCTCTTTGTGACTATGCATTATAAGTAGTTATTAGTAGCATTGCTCAAAAAAACATAATTATAAAATTTCGACTAGAGATGAATTTCATTTTACGTTCAACCAAGAATATAATATATCATCCACACAGGTTACACATTTGTTAGCTTCGTTCCATCCAAACCCAGATTGACTCCTCATCTCTTTTAGTTATCTAAACTATGCTTTAAGTGTCCTCATCCTAGATTTAAATATGAGGATCACCGATGATTTTGCAGTGAGGATCTTTTTAACCATCCATTTTTGTAGTTGACTCAAATATCTTGTCTTGAAGCCATTGTCTGCTCTCTAACCTTGGTTCACAAGCTCCAAGCAACATTCAATCAAAATTTTATCATCCACTGGAGTCCACTAATAGTTGTTCTTCTTATCCGCTTTACACTTGCTTGACTTGTTAAATTCTCCATATGTGCAAAATCAAACATTGTCACTACCAAAGTTAGTAATTTAAGGAAAACTACATTTCATAAATAACATAATAAACGCTTTCATAAATAATGTATAAACATAGATAACATAATAAACAATTTCATAAATAATGGATAAACATAGTGGTTGGATTGATAGAAAAGGAAAACTGCATAAATTGAGATAACCCTAAATTATATAAAGGATTTTCCAAAATTACATAGACTACCCAAAAGTCATTAAACATATGATAATAGTTTCCCTTAAAGATAATAACAAAAAAAAAAAAAAAAATCTTAATTCAAGCGTGATTGCTAGAGACAATTCAAGCTTGATTCCTAGAAGCCTACCGCTCATTCCACATTTCTTAAGCCAAGTTGTCTCTAAAAGCTGTCCATGCATTGGAAGTCTCAATGTACTTGATGCTTTTACTACAACAAAAACATCAATTAGCTCAGGACAATTCCCTAGCTAAAATTGTAAAATCCCTAGGTAATATTCATTAACGAGGGTTTTCCTAGGAATTTACATCCCTGGGTAATAGCCTCATGGGTAATAATTTACCCAGGGATTTTACAATCACTTGCTAGATAGCAACGAATTATTCCGTTGGTAAATAATAAATTCCCTGGGTAATTAATGTTAATCAATTCATCAAAGACAAGGAATTTGGTTTAAATATTTTTTGGGAAATCTCTGGGTAATTTAAGTTAATTGATTCGTCATAGACAAGGAATTTGCTTTGAAACCTTTCCTGGGAAATCCCTAAGTAATGTTAGCAAGGGATTTTTCATAGGCAATCTGTTGCTAAATTTTAAAAAATTGAAATATTAGTCCCTGGGTAATCCCTGGGTAATATTTACTAGGGATTATGTCCTGGGTAATTCGTTAGTATTTGGATGTAGCAGTAATGAATCATACCCTTGGTAATCCCTTGCTAAATATATTTAGGG
The DNA here is from genome assembly GCF_009730915.1 of Dioscorea cayenensis subsp. rotundata. Lineage (NCBI taxonomy): Eukaryota > Viridiplantae > Streptophyta > Magnoliopsida > Dioscoreales > Dioscoreaceae > Dioscorea > Dioscorea cayenensis. The sequence goes on along the minus strand of NC_052471.1, from coordinate 3,935,074 downwards.
ATTATTTCCTAGGTAATCCGTGGGTAATAAAATTTGAAAAAAATTATTATTCCTTGGGTAATCCCTTGCTAATATAAAACAAAGTTTTAATTATTTATTTTAAATTATATTATAAATTATAATACAAAAACCTGTATTAAATCATTCATTTAGAATAATCAGTGAATTTTACTATAATATGCTAAAAATAACAATTGCAATCTAGCATAACCAATTATGAAAGATTATATTAAACATTGTAAAAGACATTAAAAAACAACACAATTCATATTCAAAATAGCTTCAAGCACATATAGCTAATATAAGTGGCAAGTACTAAAACTCAAAAGTATCACAAGCAAGCAACAAATACGAGAAATATGTCACAAGATAAGAACACTAACTACTAAGTTGGTGGAGTAAGATCAACATCTTCATCATGACCTGATTGATTTATTTGAGAAGGTGCTTGATTTTGAGATATAAGTAATTGTAGCATTCTACTTATTTCAGCCACCTCTTGTGAAGTTTCTTTAAGCTCTTGTTGAGTTTCTTGACGCTCTTGTTGATGCCGCTCTTCTTGGATTTGTAGTCGATTACCGATAGATGCTAACTCATTTTGTAAATCTTCATTATTTTGCATAGTAGATGTTGCAGTTGAGTTTGAATTAGAGCATCCATAATAGGAAGATACTTGAGAGCCAAGACCATAGACTCTTCTTTTCTTCTCTCCTCCAACAACTTCAATATAAAGGGCCAATTCATCTACTGGAGTAGGTCTTGAGTTTGTTGATGCAGATTCTGTAGAAATTGCATGTTGTTTCAAGGTCAACATCTTATTCTACATTGAAAACAAATGTTAATAATACAAATTTAGAAGAAAAAATTAATAACTTGCATTAAAATGTCATTGGTCTTAGAAATGCTTACATTGGTTATCTTTGACTTGAGATCTACAAAAGTTTCCCCATAATGTTTTTAGTATGAGTATGCAAAAAAAGCTCATGTGGAGTGGTTTTTCGACCCAATTAGCAATAAGAAATATTAATTTTCTTAGCAACATGTAATACATGAATTTGCAAAATAAAATAAAATAAACACATTTCAATACATTTAAAATCTTATATTTATACTTACAAGCTTCTTCCCATGCTCAACATTAGATATTGACCCTCCTGTATGGCATGATGGCCCAGCAATACTACATCCATTTTTAGAATTTATCTCTTGTTTCTTCTTAAATGTAGGTCTATCCTAGACATCTTTCCAATGCTTGTATTCCTCCTCACTTAGATAATCCGGCTTTGTTGTTGCATCCCTTATATCCCTCAAAAAATCACTATATCGCTGTGAGGCTTTCAAAACCCAAGCTTCCTTTACTTATACCTCTAATGAGAAATCCCAAATAAAGTGCTTCTACATAAGATAAAAAAATATTTTAATGTTCAAAACAAGTAAAAATAAAACAAGCAATTAAATAAATTAGAAATGATAATGAATAATACCTGAAATTCTTCAAAATAAAAGTCTCTTATAAGTTGTGAAACTGTCTTCCATGTGTATCCTTTAAAGTCAAGTTTTTCCTTAAACTTTTTCATGATTATCCTTGCACATTTGCTAGATGGCTCTAACCTACCATAGTTTAAGTAAAAAATAAGCAATAAATAGAGCACATAACAAATACTATGATTGTCAAATTGTGAATACTTACAATCTATTTACAACTGTGATACATAACCTCCTAACAATGGTTGAAGCAACTTGTGTGCTACCATAGTTTGCTTGAGTATCAGTAACAGCTACAACATTTTGATTCTGTTGTTGAGATCCAATACCATTCAATGTTTCCTCAACACTGGGAATAGGGGCATTTGAAAATGGTACACTATCAGCATTGCTTGATCTTTCAATGTTTGAATGAGTTTGAGAAGTACGACCTCCACTCTTTCTACCTCTTAATCTAGTCCTTTCTTTACCTCTAGCCATATCTATAAAATTATAAAAATATAATTAGTTGATAAGAAAATAAGTCAACATATGTAAATAATACATGATATAAATAAACTAAAACAATGTCTTTTGAAAAAAGAAATATAACTTAGCAAAAGAAAACTGACAATGCACAATAATCATAACTTCAAAAAAATTGCAAATCAACTACTACAATATATAAATTGTATTGCATTTGTTCACCAATCTAACAAGAAAACTAATGATTACAACTCATTATCATCGGAAATGTATTCATCTTCATCGTTTTTAGATTTGTCTTCAGTTTCATAATCTGTTTCAATTTCATCTTCCAGTATATCATCATGGCTATTATCAATCTCCATGGAACCTCCATTTGAATCATTTACAGGTCTCGATATATCATCGATATTGTCAATGTAGTGCTCTTCGATTTCATCTTCTTGGAATGCCAAATTTTCTAGTGGAGCATCAATATATAATTTGTCTTGGCTTAATTTTGCATACAACCCACTAATTATCCTTGTCACATTTCATGCTTGGATAAGATGTATAATATTCTTGTGTCGCTTGTGTAGATAAAATGAAGGCTTCATCCTTGTTAAACCTTTTTTTGTGATTGATATCCACAAGATTGTAATCCTCATGTATTTTCATCCCAACATTTAGAGTTGGATCAAACCAATCACACTTAAACAATGTAGTCCTTTTTATTGGGAGTGGAGGATACTCTAATTGTATAATCTCCCTCAAAAGACCATAATAATCATATGATGTTGCACTGTAATTGGAATCCTTTACACAAACTCCACTATTTATTGTCATTCTTCTCGCACCATGCTCAGTTGTGTGGAATTTATACCTTTTGATGAAATAGAATGGATAAGTAATCACAACTTTTCAAGGCCCAGTTGTGAGATCCTTCATCATTTGATTGGTTACATTATTATTAGGATCCCATGCCTACATAATAAGATGCACTATTAATATTAATAGACAAGAAATCAATATAGTAAGATTGATAAATAAGAAGAATATATAAAGCATAAGACTTACATAAATCTTAAACCAGTTAGCAAATTCATTTTACAATTTATCATCAACTTGTGCATCAGTTATATTAGGTGTATTTTCCACCACCTCTTCCACAAATATCCTTCAAAGGCAAAACCATTTGCGTTAAAAAAAGAAACTAAAAGTTTTCTTTTTAATTAAATTGAAGTAGAGAAGTATACTTGACATATTGCTGAACCTCATCACAATTTAGTAAGATGTAAGTTTGAACTTGATAATACTCTTTATCAGTCAAACGTTTTGATTTTGCTTGCCCATATGGTTGACCAGGAAAACTGAATATTGATAAAATACCTTCAGATGTTTGAACCTCTCCTCCATCATCATTATGAGGTACTTTTCTTTGTGTTCATATGAGGCTCAAAGTAATATGAACAAAAAGTTGATGTTTCTTCAACAAACTATGCAATTACAAATTGAACCTTCAACCTTAGCTTTGTTAGTTACTTTCTTCTTTAAATGACGCAAGAACCTAAATTATAAATAAGAATAGTTATATCAAATTAAAAAAAATAGACATTATAAAAAATCATATAGACTGACTTTATATTAAAGTTTACCTCTCAAATGTGTACATCCAACGATATTGCACAGGCCTTGCTATCTTTGCTTCATATTGTAAGTGAACTGGAAGATATTCCATTGAGTCAAAGAAACTCGGAGGTAATATACGCTCCAACTTGCACAATATTACAGGAATTTCTTCGATAAGCCTATTCATGTCTTCCACTCTAATAGTCGAACAAGTAAGATCTTTGAAAAATAAGCTTAGCTCTGTCAAAGCTTTCCATACTGACAATGGTAATAATTCACGAAAGGCTATAGGGATTAACCTTTGCATGAATGCATGGCAATCATGGCTTTTCATTCCATACATCTTATACTTGCACATATTAACACACCTTGCCATATTTGAATCATGGCAATCATGGCTTTTCATTCCATACATCTTATACTTGCACATATCAACACACCTTGCCATATTTGAAACATACCAATCTGGAAACTGAAGTTGACTTACCAATTCACAAACAACTTTTTTTTTTCCTTCTTACTTAAGCTATCGCAAGCTTTAGGATATTTCCCGGTCACTTCATTTTTCTCCAATTCTTTACGCTTGCAATATATTTTCACATCGTCTCTTGCTTTTGCATTATCTTTGGTTTTGCCTTCCACAATTATCACGGTGTCAAACACATTTTCAAAAACATTTTTTTCAATATGCATGACATCAAGATTATGGCGGATGAGATTAGTACTCCAATAAGGCAAATCCCAAAATATGCTACATTTGTACCATCCACTTGACTTACAAATAGGAGCATTCCACTATTCAACACCAACTTCTGATATTTTCTTCAACTTTAAGTCTTCGATTTGTTTCAAAATTTGATACCCAGAAAAATAGATGGAGGTGGTGACTCTTCAATCTTGTTCTTTACAAAATCATTTCTGTTTCTTCTGAAAGGATGATGTGTGGGTAGGAATTGCTGATTACAATCAAACCACAAAATTTTACCACCATTAACAAGACTAAAAGATTTTGATTTACACATACAATATGGACAAGCTTTTTCCCTGTTGTACTCCATCTTGATAGCATTGCAAAACCTAGGAAATCAACAATGGTCCAGATGAGTGCAGCTCTCATTTGAAAATTTTGTTTCTTGGACACATCATATGTTTGTACACCAACATTCCACAAATGTTTTAACTCTACAATTAATGCTTGCAAGTACACATCTAACTTTTGCTTTGGGGTTTTGGGGCTAGGTACAATAACAGTTAAAAACATATAAGGGTTCTTTATACACATCCACGTCGGCAAATTGTTTGGTGTGATAATAACAGGCTAACAAGAATATTGCTTGCCTAATTATCCAAATGGTTGAAACCCATCAGTAGATAACCCAAGTCTTACATTTCAAGCCTCTAATGCAAAAAGAGGATGAATGAGATCACATTGCTCCTATGCTTCAGCCTCAGAAGGATGGCAAATCACGCCATCTTTTTCATCATGCTCTTTGTGCCACCTCATATCCTTTGCTGTCACCTTTGAAGCATATAATTTTTGTAGACTGGGTGTTAGAGGAAAATAATACATCTTTTGATTCGGTGAATAATCTTTGTGATTCCCTATGCCTCTCTTCCTGCTTTTATATCGAGGATGGTCACAAATCTTGCATCTTCTTCTGTCATTATCCTCACCCCAATATAACATGCATCCATTTATGCAACAATGGATTTTCTCGCATGGAAGACCCAAGCCAGCAACAAACTTCTTTGTATTATAGAAGTTATCAACCAACTTATTATTAGGTGGTAATGCCTCTTTCATAAATTGCAATACAGCATCATAACACCTCTCTGACATGTGAAACTCAGATTTTATTGTTAATAATCTTGCAACGGCAGATAATTGAGTGTGTGCTTCACATCCAAGCCATAAAGGTTCTTTTACTGTATCAAGCATGTCATACAATTTTTGAGTTGTAGGGTTTGGCATTTCCTCTTCATTTGCATCATAATATGGATCAAAGTTAGGACCAATTGCATCGATAATCATGTCCCTATATGATCTTGATCCTTCCACATCTTGCGATCTCGAAGAGTTGTACTAAGTTTCACTATAATTTGCATATACCAAAGGTTCCCTATGACATACCCACTGATGATAATCTTGAGTAAACCCATTTCTTAGAAGGTGCAACTTCACATTATCAACCACTTCATACCTTCGACTTTGACACTTACAACATGGGCATCTTATTTTATCACCATCCATAAATCTCGGTTGGTCACAAACATATTGGATGAATGACTCTACCCCAACCATAAATTCAGGGTTAATGAATCTATGCCCATGTGTAAGTCTATTAACATCCACTCTCGATCAGTTCCCATTTATATTCTGATAACATAGAACAATATGATTTTTATAATTAACACATGTCTATAGATTAAAAATATATTCAAAACACATACACCATATATGCTCACATGAATACTATTGAAAAAAATATATATATTAAGAGTTAAATAAAATTGCAAATTCAAAAAAAGTCTACAGATAAATTGAGATAAATTAGATGAATAAGGCATAACTCTATGGGGATAGCTACTGCATTTCCCTTATGATTAAACATAGTCTATGCTTTGTCCACTATATCTCCTAGTCATAATCCTTAATCATAAAAATAGTCTTGTAATAGGATCCAACTAATGTAACTATTAGTGATGTATATATACATCAGTGTATTTGTATTTCTACTTAACACAATCTAAATTGATAATTTATCAAACAAATATAATTTTGGTTAAAAATGACAATTTAAATTGACAAATATATCATCACATGCAACTTTCACATGGGGAGAGTGATGTGAAAAATATATATATATATATATATATATATATAATAGTTATAACTTAAGACAACTTTTTTTTTTCCTTTTAATGTTTGGCCTACAAAAATGCTTGGACTACCAATACAAGAACACATTAATTCTTGATAAACATTGTTGATAGTTTACACAATGTAAACATAGAACAATCAGTGAATAAACCAACATGAAATAAATTTATTAATCCAACACCCAACTAAAAACATCAAATAATTCAAATTTAAATACGCATATATATATTTATATATATAGGAAACAAATCCAAGAATGGGAGAGAAGGCCCAGATAATTCGACCTCTCGAACGAGTGTATTTGTGAATTGAGTTTGCAATAGAGGAATGACGACGGATTTCGCCGGCGAGTCAGTAGCCGAGAAGGAATGACCCAGTTCCAAAAATAATCAGCTACTTAAATTCCTGGAAAGCACATATTCAACAGTGGTTAGCCTTTAAATCAAAATTACAAACAACTTTTAAAATATAACATCAAATCAAAATATAGCACCAAAATTTGACTTATTTAATGCTAATAAAAATAAATACTTTAACATTAAATTATATTTATAAATATAATAATAACATTTTTTTATTTAATACTAATAATTTAAAAAAACTTTGAATATATTTATTTAAATCTTAAAAAGTGTCAAAACTTTACTTGAGAATATATATGTAATGTCATCTTTCGTTTTCCATGTATGTGTAAAATATGTAAAAAAATAATAAAAAAAACATAATAACTATTATGTGTGGCACCTATATAAGTGTCACACATAATTTATTTGATAATACATAGTTCAAATAGTTTGATATTAATGAGAAGAAATTAGAGAGGCAAGATGTCATACCTCCTTGACAATGAAAGTCTCCCAAGAAAGAGTTAATGACTCGGTACGGATAGTTAAAAAGCCATTTATATTTCCATAAACCACATCAGTGAAATGCCGATCACCAACCTGCTACAATAACTATGAGCAACAATAACATAGCTGCAATGAAGTTGGAGTTAGCCTACATTTGTTGCTCTAACCAAAACAAGAAAAGAGGCTGAGCAACCAAAATACTTCTCTACGTCTTCAGCTGTGCTAGATGGTTTTTTCACCTCTGCAAAGAATATATATGTATTCTTTTTTAAGAAAGTTTGAAAATGAGAAATTTTTAATGGCATTTTCTTTTAATACAAATAGGATAAGGCCTCATATACACATAAGCAAGCATACCAAAATTTGATCCTTGAACTATTCAATAGAATAAGATATTCCATCTAGCATTAACATTGCACTGATATTTTCTACAAAAGTATGGTGCTTGGCTCATTAATAACCATATTAAAGGTACCTCTCCAGCATCGTCTTTAACACACAAGCACACTAACCTTCATGCATCTCAAGAATATGAATAGTGATGAAGCTTCAACCATCAATCTATTTTAAAATAAAATTGGCCAAAAGGCTTTCATAAAAATATAGGACCTTACACTATCATGTGCTAAAAACAAAATCATCACATATAAACATCAAGTTGTGATAACAGAACTATAATGTATATAGGTATTCTCTCACTAGAAGCCCATAAATCAAAAATAAAAACTATTTATTTGTTCAATAGCCAAGTTTTTCCACAAAATCATCATCTTCTAAGAATTATCCTTGGAAGTTTCTTATTATTTTATTTGTCAAATACGCAATGAAAGTCACGGTGATGCTTCCCTTACCAAAATAGCTTCTATCTCTTTCTCAGATACAGGGGTTCGTTTTGGCAGTAGTGATGCCTGCCCTCCTACAGCTGTATTAGAAGGTGCAGCATGAACATTTGATTTGAATCTATAACTTGGAGCCCGGCCTGCCGATGATGATGTTTGCTCTTTCAATGATGAACCTATAAATATAAGAAAATTTACAGATAAATACCATCACTTGAAACTGAAATTAAGTGTTGCAAAAGTGAGTTGCAAGAAAATGAAATTAGATAGAAAAGATGAAAAAGAGATGGAAGACTGATCAAGTATACACCATAATGGCAATGACTATGACTTTCACCATGGAACTCAAATAGAGACTCTAAAATTACTGATCAAATTCAATATTTACAAGGATAATTCTTCCACTTGAAGAAACAACACTTGTGAAAAAGAAAAAAAAAAAAAGATTATATGTCAAGCTTCCTAGCAAATGGCAATGCCGGTGGTTTTACAGGAAAGATATAATAGACTATGATTGTTTTCCATATAATAGCCATTCATAACTATCTAACATTGCAACATAGGAGTACAAAGATGGGAGTTGATAGATTCCATAATTATAGATTCCATAATCTTGTTGGATTTCAGACAATGGTTAGACTTACAGTTTTTAATTTTTAGACAAGTCTGGTGTTTTCTTATTATTGTAATTATTATTGTTGGTGTTGTTGTTGTTATTGATATTATTGTCTTGTTCAAGTAAATAACATAGTGTGATGTTAACGCAGTGCAGTCAGGGAAGTCATCAAGAGTGCAAAAGCATGAGTAACAAGAAGAAGCAACCATCTGAATGAGTGTAGACTATGCAACATATTGAATTATATATTATTATTTACTTCTAATACGCGTAAACTAATTGCAGATGTGATTGATGAGTCAATAAATAATATAAGTTTTTATCTTTTAGATCTTATTTAAATACATAATTTTATTGCTTTCTCCTAATTGCCAAACACTAGTCTTGCCTCCCTTTGCAAAGATAAACCAACAAAACTCACCAAGCTATCAAAAAGTCACACACACAACTCATATTTGCTCTTATTCCACATACATTGTTATTGTTCATATATATTCTTTCCCTAAAATAAATAAATCCTTATATATTCATATAAAAGAAAAGATAAAACAAGCAACTCTCCACTCCATTGAACCACAAAAACCCACAAGTTGCACCACCATCACCCCCCCTTCTTTTAACCCCATCCTCTTCTATCTAACATTACAGTCATTTACATAGTATAGAACTATAACCAGTATCAAAGATCTTTTAGAAGCACAGATAGATAGATTAGAACATCTTCATCTTTATGTCACAATAAATAATTTGATTTGATTGATTTTCAAAGGTTGGGCAAAGGCTAGGATGAGATCAGATGGTGGGTAGACTAGTGGGTTGATGGCTAATAGGGTATTCTAGGGACATATCCTACCCTAATCTATCCATGTTCTACTCTAATTCCTAATCTAACCCAACCTAACCACCCCTAAGCTACTCTCTCCTAGTCTACCTCTATCATTCTCCAGCAACCCTAAATCTACCCTAACGTAACTACCCCTAATCCGTCCTTCCTCAGATGGAAGATATCAATGGTAGAAAATATATTTAAACCCTAAGAAGAAAACATATTCAAACCCTAAGAAGAACACATTATTCTGAACCCCCTCCGGATTTTCAAGAAAAGAAACAAGCTAAAGAGCTCACCTCCAATGGTCACAGTTCCCGATTCTTTTCCTTCTCCAACAAGCTCCTTCAATCGGAATGATAGTGATCTCACTACCAATCATCACCGATGTTCCTCTTCCTTCCAGATCCTCCAATGGCAACAGAGAGATATATGAAAAACATATTCAAACCCTAGATTGAACACCTCTTCTGAATTCTCTCCAGATCTTTGGAATTCAAAAACCCTAAAGAGCTCACCACCGATCGCATCCGCCCTCGATCCCCCCTTTCACTGTCGCTTCTCCTCCTCCTCCTCGTAGCTCCTCCAATGGCGGCCGCAAGAGAGAGAGAGAGAGAGAGAGAGAGAGAGAGAGAGAGAGAGGAGCAATGAATAGCAAGATCCAAAAAAAGAAGGAGACGATGCCAATAAAAGAGAGGGGCAGGGGATTAAGTTTTGAAAAATAAATTTTGTTTTTTTTTTCTTTTAATTGTCATAACTAATAATAATTAATTTATTAAATATTTATTATTATTATTATAGTGAATGCACATGATCTTAATATATATATATATATATATATATATATTTATGTCACGGATGTTGTATCCATTATGGAGTTATATATGTCCTATATTACATGATGAAACATATTAATAAAAATAAAATCATTTTGTTAACAATTATACTAAGCATTAATCCAGGAGAATCAACGAAATCGTTTAAGCAAACAACCTTTAGTTATTCTATTAATTTTTTAATAAAATTATTTACTTATTTAAAATATTAATATTAACAAATACTTATTATTAACTAAAAAAATTACAAATTTAAAATTAATTTTGATTAGTTTTAATTAAGTCAAAGTGCATTTAGTTAATTTGAACTAGCTATATACTTATATTTAATCCTAAACTTAAAAAATATAATATATTATAGTAACTGAGTAGACTGTTTAACAAAATACAAATAAATGGTAAATAAATAATTAATTTTTTTTAAAAAAAAAGATGGAAAGATGGCACAACTGGACAAGAGATAAAGAAAATGTTCTATAAATTTAGAGGAAGGTGATGGAGAGAATCAGAGAGCTTGTAAGAGTTGCAAGATTTAAATATGATTATTGGTTAACTTAAAAAATTATCATATTATTATTAATAAATATATATCTTTGTAAGTCTTTATAAAAGATGGTGTTCAATTATCTTTTAGAAAACAACTATCAATATTAAAGCTTGGTATATTATGAAATTAAAAATGTAATCTTTTGTTGGTGATTCATATTAAAATTTGTAATTTTACTTATGTTTTGGTATTCCACTACTATCAAGAATATCAGAAAAAAAATGTATTCTTCCTAGCAATTGTTGGCGTTATTTTAGTTAAATGCTAATTAAAAAGTGCATTTATTTATTTATTTTCTTTTGATTTCAACAAAATCATACTATAATATTATGTATGTCATAATGAAGTTAATGCAATTAATAATAAAATTTTTAAATTCGATAGCAAATCTTAAAAAAAAAACAATTTAATACACTTCTAAAATAATCAAGTTAATTTATATTTACTTAGGGATTAGCTTTGAACTAAACATGATGGCTATTGTCCCTAACTAATCCTTGGGTAATGTGTAAGATCATTAATTTTACCTACGGAAACTAATCTTTTACTAAATAAAAATTCTAAGAAATAAAATACCCAGGGATTAGCTACGGACAAATAACAACGACTATTTTTCCTAGGTAATCCCTGGATAATGTTAAAGCTGTTCAGTTTACCCATGGATTAGCTAGGGACAAATAACAACGAACATTTTTCCTAGCTAATCCCTGGGTAATGTTAAAACTGTTTAATTTTACCCATGGATTAGCTAGGGTATAGATACTAACGGATAATTTTCAATAGTAATTCATTACTAAATATTACCAGCATAATTCCCGCGATATTTAGCAATGGAATAGCTTGGGAAAGTTTTGCCCTTGTTAATTCCCTAGGTATTGCGGCTATTGCCCTGTGTAATCCCTGGGTAATGTTTTTAACCTTTGTATCTAATCATTCCATTCTATTCCCTGGCTAAGTAGCCAGGAAAATGTTTCTTGGGTAATTTCCATTGGTAATTAATAATTTTATTGTAGTGTTTGTACATTTGAGAAAGGTTTGAAATTTGCATACAACTTATCCAATTTAGCATCTAGTGGATCAAGAGTTATCTCTCCTGATATGATTATGTAGCAGTGCACATGCACTTATAATTGGATAATGTGTTTTAACTGGGTACCAAGACCTATTTCTGAGTATTACCCATCTCATTTTCAACAATCCAAAACACTTTTCAATAACATTCTGCGCACTTGAGTGTTTGTAGTTGAACAATTCTTCTTTTGATTATGGATGATTGTTTTGTCTTTATTCATTCAAATGGTAACGTTAACCTCTACATGGAACAAAGAATCCCTCCCATTTGTATAACCCTCATCACAAAGATAGTAAAAACTTGAAGATAAAAAGTTTTTTTTAGATTTTTAAATATAAATGATAAATGTTACACTATTGTTTAGCTAATTTGAGAACATAAGTGATTATTAACTTGAGGATTTTTTAAACCATTTGGCCTGGAAAGTGCACTTTGTAGTACCCTAGAATCAACTATAGAACCTTCCGACTCAGGTAATATGCATATGAATTGCAAATCTTGTGAACACATGCTTGGAAAATTAGTGTCAATTTCTCCTTTCCTTGTCCTATATCTAGGCTTGTCAACTTTAGAGATATTGACCTTTATATAAATCCCATCTAAAGCACCTAAACAATTCTAAAATTTTGAGTGAAACACAATAATTATTTTATTAATTAGTTCAAATTTGAAAATATATTATTAACAAATGTCCGACTGAATAAAATATATTTTTACCTTAAACTATTTCCACCAGAGGTCTATGGAATCTTGAGGCACGGGTAGGGATGGCAAAAACTGAACCAACCGATCCGTACCGAATGGATGGTTTTTTTTGTTGAAAATTGGGGGTTACCTTGCCCCTGCCCCCTCCCTCGCCCTGCACCACTAAAAATTTACATATATACCCCTATATATTAATATATATATATATATATAATTTTAAAATTTCTCACTTTATAAATCAAACTAAATAAAATTATATTTGCTTAATTATGATAGTTATGTATTTTGATTAAATTTATATATTAGTGAACTAAAAATAATGACAAGAATTCTGTATGCAACCTCTATACAGGAGTATGACAAGACCAAATTGTCTGCTTACTGTCTCTCCGCTCCTTACAAATTCTCTTTTCACAATCCTATTCTTAGCATGATGAGAAAGGATATAGAGGAACAAAGTAATCATTTCCTCAATATTCATATTTTTTGTTGGGACAAGCCTACCAATACTTTGAAGCATATCACATAATTTATAAAAGGCTGCCCTATTCATCCCAATGTTCTCCATACAAGTCAAATCCGAATCAAACACCATCCTCCTAAAATTGACATGCCTAATGAGATGCCTCTCATAACTACAACTCAATTTTCTCTTTCGCTTTATGTTTTTCAACTTTAAGACATAGAACTCTAAAATTGAACCAATTATAGAAAGCAAGTTGTTGAGATGTAGAGTAATTGTATACACAACAAAGAGCAAGAGCATTGCATGATCTTCTTCTATAATTTCATACATTTCATCAATTATAACCAAAATAGACCTATAAAAACATATGATAAAATTAAGCCCTAAAAAGGTTGATGAAATAAAATCATGTAGAAAAATCTTTTTGAATACACAAAAAAGTATGAAAGCATATAATACAATATTTATATACCTACTGAAAATGCTCAAATATTTGAGTGACAGAAAAAGGCTTTTCTTCAACTAATCTAATGAATGTGCTCTAAACTCTAATAGAAAGAGACCAAATAAAATTTAGACAAGTAAATAGTTAGCTAAACAAGCTGAACAATGATTAGCTTATGTTAAGGTTCACTTTAACAACTTACTATTTTTACTCAACATAAAAATTAATAAAATGACTATAACATAATAATACTTATTAATACTTAACATGATATATACTAAAATAGAAAAAGAAATGTAGTCCAAAATACCATGAATTTTTCAAGAAAATGGGACTAGGGCACACAGTCCACATATATCTAATCAATAATTTATATGACACAACCAAGTTGACCCTCAATTCTGAAGATAACAACATTTACATAAATTTAAATTAAAGAGGAGAGCATAGGGATATACCCGGGTAGCTTTGATTGAAGGTGGTTACTGAGTCTACTCCCTTTTGATTTTACAAAGCTTCTTCAAATGCTTTAAGAAAATAAATTCATCAATTACAAACATATATATAAAACACACGCATTAAAATAAATTCAAATATTTAATCTTGATTTACTAGCTAATAAAGTACACATATTAAAATTGACATTACTGTAGTACGTAATCATTTTACTCAAACAATGACTCTTTTAAAAATTCTGAAAATTTTAAGTCTTATGGGGGTTTTGGCATTAAAAAAAAAACTCAATTTCTTTTATGGCTTAAGTAAAATATATTTTCATCAATGATTTGGATGTGAAAAAATTAAGAACCGAATACAATATTAAGATTTTATAAGGGTTTATACATAAAAAAACCCTCCAAAAATCAATAGAAACAAAGTTCACACATTCAAAACGCTCTAAGGATTTTTATTATCCACACTAGTCTTATAGGATAGCATAAAGAACCATGATATCACATGACTTTTGTTTTCAAAATAGTTTTATTATCTACATCATATCTATTACTCATGATTTTCTACTAGAAATTTAAATAAATTGAAAATGAACCAACACCAACTAGTTAGATTCTGAAAAATCTTGAAATCCAACTCACATATACAAACTTGAGATTTTTCTTTGACTGTTAAATGATTTATTCCATGTTTTTTTCTCTCTAATAGATGTATATAGAGACAAAGGGAAAATAACAACATTATTAACAAAAGATGAGCCTTCAACATTAGGATAAAAAAGTATAATTACTATAGTAAATCTTATAACTTAACATTACAACAATATAATTCCTTAAAAAAAAAAGGATATATGAAGTTCAACAAATCAGTTTTCAAAAGAATTTATGAAGTTTGCAAGCAAAACTCTAAAATGTTGATGAATTACATTGAATTGCATTAACTTTTTAAATATCAAAAGGAATCCTTTTTGGTTTACTTAAATTTTACCAAGTCAACAAAAAATCACCAAAACATGGAATTTATTAACATAATAAAAAGGTTTGCACCATTATATCTACAATAAAATACCATAAATATTAGAATATATGTTATGCAAGACATGATAAAAGAGACAAGAAACAATATTGTTAAACTAAGAAATTAATATTCTGATTTGAATGCTTCTACTTAATATTTATTTATATATCTCGTAGATTTTAAAACTTTGATTCAGTACAAATACACAAATACAGAACACTTTTTCGTGGGAATTAAAAAAACAATCGTGGACAACAAGAAGCCAATGAAATATATATGACTCAAGTATTTCACTCTTTCTCTTTCTCATCTTATCATGTTGCATTATTATATTAACATAGATTTGATTCAATCAAAACATAGATTCTCCCATAAAAATATTATCCAAACAAATTTGAAATTAATTTGTCTTTGATCCAATTATAACATGAATTTTATACAAAAAATAACATAACCAAAATTTAACACAATGATAATCTAACAATCATGAGGAAAAAAATTATCAGAACGCCATTACGTTTTGAAGTAGGGGTGGACACTTTTTCTTCTCTTACAGCCCACCTAAGACAAGAAAGACTATAGGCTCAAAAGAGAAGTGAGCAGGGAATTCGGCATCATATTGGCTAGCTAATAGTTGAGTTAGCCTCAAGGAAGAGCTTTGATCCTTGCCTTGAACCGACTTTCGAATGAAGTTTCGTTCCGATTTACAATAACTCTAATAGAAAATTTTTGAAGCCCCCAAGAAGAAAAAGGAATTGATCTTTTTTCTTTTTCTTTTTAGCCTTCCAGATACATTGCACTTCCACTCGGGTCGAGGCTGCCACTAGGCCCTAAGACGGAACAAAGAAGAGTGGGGAACCTCTTGCTAGTTTTTGGAATTCGACCACTAGAACCTCCGTCTCCTTTTTTCTCTTCTTAACAAATATAGAATAATCTGCATAACTTATCTGAAAACCAAACTCGAGAGACCTACTACAGAACTACCGAGCAGGGACTAAAATACGATTCTCTTTTTGTCGGGTGGAGCCATTGGATTCCCATGACTTTCTTTTGCATTGACCCGCAGGAAATGAAACTGATGGAACAACTCTCACTAGCTAGCCTGAGACAAATTGAGTGAAGCCTAAAGAAGGGTGGTGGGTTGAGGGTAGGATTTGCCTTCTAATCCATATACCTTAGATCTAGCTATGCTTTAATGAGTGGCTGATTGCTTTGCTTGCTTGTAAGGAGTGGTTTTGTAGAGCTCGTCTCGTTTTGATTACTCGTTGACTGTTGTTGATCAGCCCAATCATCAAAGCGGGAGCAAACGTAGCTGGGTCAGACTACTCCTATCTCTCCCTGTATTTATAATGCATGAAGTAATTATTAAACACTCGGATCAGGACCTTCTTGAATTGGTGGAAGCTGACACTTCTTGCAACAAATACATTCTTTGCCACAGGATTACTACAAATCTACACTCCTATGGGGGACAAAAAAGGCGAAATGATTCTTTGAAATAGGAAAGCAATTAAAAAACAGTAATCAACAATGATTGGGCATAAATCATCTGTAGGTGGCTTTTCAAGTCCGCTGCCAAATCCCAGGGCTCAACCCTGGACAGGCGGTGGAAACTACCAAGCTGGAGTACGGTAGGGGCAATGGGAATTTTTGGTGGAGTGGTGAAATGTGTAGAAATCGGAAAGAACACCAACGGTGAAAGCACTCTATTGGGCTGACACTGACACTGAGAGACAAAATCTAGGGGAACAAATGGGATTAGACACCCCAGTAGTCCTAGTCGTAAACGATGAATACTAAGTGTTGTGCGTATTGCTCTGATTCATCAGAAGTGACAACTCTCTGCCGAATTGGGAAGTATGATTCCAGGGTTTTTCCAAACAAAAAAAAAAACAAAGAAGAGTTTTATGTCATAAAGGGTGGTTTGATAATTTGGTAATTTGATAATTATCAAATTTTCCCATTCAAGAGTGTAATCACTTTCACACCACCCCCCCTTGTAAATCACTTTCCCTAGTCAAACGGAAAGTGATTACAAGAAGACCATTTTTTTTTAAGAACCAAATGATTGAAAAGGATCAACCCCTCTTTACTTTACAGGAAAGTTATTACTTTACATCATACCAAACTAGCCTTTAATGATTGATTGGTGAGTTAAATCGGAATAGAGCTTATCTTTCATTGATAGGTGAACCAAATCAAACATGAAGCTATTTACAGTAAAACCTTTATAAAATAATACTCTCGGGACCCAAATGAATTATTATTTTATAGAAGTTTTTTTATTAATTAATAAAAAATAAATTATTAATCTATCGACAAATGAATAGTTATTAATTTAGAGAGAGAATATTTTTTAAAATAATTGAGTAGGAGCAACAAAATATGAAAAAATTAACATATTAGAAGCTATTAACTTTATTAATGCAGCTTGGAACACTGATGTGTACAACAACTATCGCAAATTGTTTTCTATATCCCAAAATCCAATTATAAGATGGAATGACTTTTGAGCAAGTTGGTGAAGAGAAATGTATCCATGGACTAAAAAAGTTATTTCTAGTGTATAGTGTAGACATGAAATTGATGCTAAGCAGTTTTTGAACAAGCCATGGAATTACTTACAAATGAAAATATTATTTAAGGGGTAATAAATACGCTTACTAATGATGATCAAGATCCAAATGATAGCTATGTTTTACCAAATATTTCTTTGAAAAAAAGAATTTCTAGCAATATAAACTTTTGAACATAAGACCAATATATCACATATGATGTGCATTTTGCAAAAAATTAAGGATGAGATTAAGTTTAGTTCACAGACAAATATGAAACAAATTACTTTTAATACATATTTTTAGAAAAAAGGTAAAATTTAAAAATGAAAGTGGTTTGAAAAAACTTCAATGCTATAAATTTATTATGGTATTTTCCTATATATTCAATGAATGATTAATTTTTATTTTCATTGGGCACCAAAGAATTTTAAAAAAATATTATCTTATGCATTTAGCGAAATTATTAATATAGCATATTGGTCCCACTCTGGGAACTGAAAAAAATATTATTTAATCAAGATTATTAATTTATTGAATATTCATTAATTGAAGTTTTACTGAATGTAGATTATTTAATGATCGATTGAAAGCTATCTTCCATTTGAGCTATATCACGTGAGTGTAAATATTTCAATTGATTGAAGATTATACTTGGAATGACAGAAGAGTATATTTTGTTGATTGAAGATTGATTGAAGATTATCTTTGGTTAATTGAAGATTTTCAATGAAGATGATTAGAAGCTAGATTGGTATGATTGAAGAAGGCCAAATTTGGGGGCTTCATTGAAGACCATGTTCGGTTCCTGTTGATGGGGTGTGCTAAGCATAATTGGTTTACGATTTAGCCGAGATTAGTGGGTGATTTGATCATATTTGACTTGGATTCAACTAGGAGGGTTGATAGTGTTGTGAGGTTGTATTGTAACCTAGAGTTGTGACCTAACCAATTACAATAGTTATAATACTAGATTTAGAGCTAGTGGAGAATTAAGATAGAAGAGGAAAGTTCAAGAGAAAATTTATATGGGTGTCTATGTAAGTCTCTTCTTAAGGATTCAAGATGCAAAGTGAAAAAGCTCGAGGGAAAGGTGAAAATATCAAGGGCTTTTTTCCATTATAGCCATCTTTTTTTTTTTTTTAAATTGTCAAAACAACCATACCCAAAATATATTCACCAAACTAACCATGAAACCATCACATCAACCCCATCTTATCACCCATGTGTTTTTAAAATATAAAATATTAGGTATTTTTTCAAAAACACCCTTTATTTAAAAAAATACAAAACAAAAATATTTTATTTTTTGAACCATTTTCTTAAGTTATTATTAATAAATAATAATTATTATTTTTATAAAAAACCAAAATAATAAAATAATTTTTTAATTGGATTTATTTTAAAATATATATTATTATTTTTTAAAAAAACCAAAACTTTTTAACGACATTTATTTTTTTAAAAAATATCATTATTATTATTGGTTTATATATATTTTTATTTTTTAAGTTATAATTATTATTATTAAAAACTTATTTTTACAGCTTTATTATTATTATTATTATTATTATTATTATTATTATTATTATTATTATTATTATTATTATTATTATTATTTTGATCGAACTACTTATTTGTAGTTTAGAAAACAATAATTGCATTCAAGTACAAATAGAAAATACATTCATCAATGTTATTACATTACATATTTTTACCCCGTGTTGGGCAAGTAGTTCTATAATGTCCAGCTTGTTTACATAAAGAGCATAAATTATGTTTGCTGGGATCAGGGTTTCTATCCATGTGCATGCGTCTACGTCTGATCTTTGGTCGGCCGGTGATCCGTCGTCCTACAAGTGGAACCATCTTTGGTCCAGGAACAGATTGCCAAAACTGTAAACTCAGTATTGGATGAAAACATGAAGCATAGGTCTGTCAATAGGAGCCTAGAGTATACCAAGGAGGGCACAACACATATGGGTTAATATTTGCATTTGCAGCATTACATACCTTCAGAACATGTATGCATGGGAATCGATGAGCAACCATAAATCCGCACGTGCATCTGGAATGAATTCCATTAAGGACTACTTCATAATCAATTGTGTCCTCATTAACACATTCTGTAACTTGAAATTCATTATAATTAAAGCGCTGAACGCTTAAATACCGGCCTTTCTCAATACCATCATGCATCCTTTCTTCTTGCTTTGTTGTCAAAGTTCGATTCATAGCAAGTTCGCACTCATGGTTTTTAAAAAAAATACATCACAGTACGATGGAAAGTGGATGATACAAGAGCTTTTACCGGTAAACCACGAGCACCTTTAAGAACTTAGTTAAAACTTTCTGATAAGTTAGTGTTGTGCCGTCCACAACGTCTACCATTATCATGCACCATTGTCCACATTTTCCTTGGCCCAATAGACGAGGAGAAATCAACAAACATGTGATATCTTTCGGTCAATATGTTCTTCAACTCTTCAAATTTTTGTGCCGAAACAACTGTTGACCCCCTCCAAAAAAGATCAGCACCAAATTTGCTTTTGCAAAGCTATAAAAAATTATTAGTAAGATGTCGCAAACAATACCAATGAACATAGCCGTATTGTGGAGGGAAAGCATCACGAACAACATTTACGTTACCTCTGAATCTGCCAGAGATAATGCATATAGGACGAGTAGAATCTAATGTTTTGTATACATTATTTAAAAACCAAAACCAACTTTCTCTATTCTCACCTTCAACTATAGCAAATTCATAAGGAAATATGTGATCTTCAGCATCTTCCCCTGTAGCCATTAATAGAGTTCCTTTGTATTTTCCATGCAAAAATATCCCATCTACGGAGAAAACGGGACGACAAGAATTGAAACCAATTATAGATGGCCCAAAAGACCAAAAATACCCTTTTAAAACGCTCCCATCCAGGACCCTATTCAGAATCAAAGTCAACAATAGTACCCAGGTTGGAGCAGGTCAAAGCAAAAAAATCCATCCG
The DNA here is from genome assembly GCF_009730915.1 of Dioscorea cayenensis subsp. rotundata. Classification (NCBI taxonomy): domain Eukaryota; kingdom Viridiplantae; phylum Streptophyta; class Magnoliopsida; order Dioscoreales; family Dioscoreaceae; genus Dioscorea; species Dioscorea cayenensis. The sequence continues at coordinate 3,914,402 of NC_052471.1, read as the reverse complement.
CAATTCAGTATAAGATTGCTCCTATGATCCGAATATACGTTGAGAGCCTTATTCTTCCCTTTGCAAGCCTTTATATAACCGACATCAACATGGTACATGTCTTTCACCATTGTTTGTACTTGTGCTCTATATGCTCGGGCTTAAATCAGCTCTTAATGTTGATAACACTAATTCACATATCAGTTTACTTGTGCAATGCCGATTGTCAGATTAGATTCTTTCATTGATGCAACTATGTCGCCTCGGACAAGTTTTCACAACCCATAGAGATGTTTTGGATGAAATTGAAGCATGAAGGCGCCAATCGCAATTTGAACTAGCACATTTTACAGTGAGCATGGATTTATTGCTCTTCACACAAATAAATGTAACTTCTTTTTTTGAAGACCAGCGACTCAGCAAGTCTTTTAATTGTGTTTTTGAATTAAACATATGACCAACCCAATCATTGAAGTTTAATGACTCTTCATCTCCGGTTGATATATGTGGTTCTACATCATTTATTTCTGTTGCGTTGTACCAGTCATCTATTATTGACATACCAGGAATAGGCTCAAATTGTGTGTAATCATGTGAGGCCACATTTGCCCCTTGCTCCATGTTTGAAGTGGTTGCGCGCATGGCATCTTCTGCTATTACACCTTCTTGCACATCATTGGGTAAACTTGCATCATCATCACTACTTTCGTCTTCATCGTCACTGTCATCATTGTTGTGATCATCATCATCATCATCATTGTCATCATTGTCATCATGGTCATCACTGTGATCATCATTGTTGTCATTTGTAGGGGCTTCAAACTTAACATTATCAGCCTCATTTGCAGGTGTAATAGGATCTTCATTACATCTCCAATGTTGATGACCACTGGAGCTTCCAACGTCATTATTTATCAGTGGCGCACCTCTGAAGCTTACAAAGAAAACCAAACCATATGTATTACAGACAAAGGACCAGAAAATGACATATATTTTTATTAGGTGAAAACTCACAAAATTACAAAGTGTCCACAGTGTATGTAGTGGTTGGGATTACACACAGTCCTCCTTCATTCACGTATAATATTGGGGTACACAACCTCAACATTAATGATGCTGCTCTATCGCTATCAATATTAATTATAGTACTAGTACCGTGATTTATAGGCCATCTACACTTGATGTTCATATAGTTATTGCTCAAGTTGAAGTTAATAGCAGCAACAATAGTTTCTTGTAACGCACTCAAAGTGCTATCGGTGTCAACCCCAATTACTGTTTTATAGCCCTCGGAATATGAAGGTCTTTCATTTGTTTCTAGTAAACAGCCACCCAATAAACAATCACTGTTACCTCTGTATTACTCATCCTGAAAGCAGAGTGAGAGAAGGCCGGTTAAGGAAAAAAAAACATATAAGATAATTATTATAAACTATGTATTATATGTATATCTAACAAATGACTACTAACCTTTTATTAATTCTCAGCTTTTAAAACTCATCCGGTGGATATCCTCAAGCTGGTGATGGTTATGCAAAAGAGAAAGATAAAGCTTAAGAGTTGACGAAGATGGGAAGGAGGGAGAGATATTTATACATGGAGTTTTGCCTACCTTGTGAAGGAATAAGATTCCCCCTATATTTGAGATATACTTGGTGTGTCATTGTCATTTCTTATCATGTAAGGGTAATTGGGTTCTCTCTACACCTTGGATTCTCCCTACACCCAAAGACTACCTCGTGTGTAATCAATTTATGTCGTTTCTTGCCAAGTAGGCATGCACAACTAGCTTTATAGGGGAATCTTATTTTTGCTATAGCTGAAGCATACCTGATGTGTAATCAATGCATATTGTTTCTTATAAAGTAGGCATGCACAGCTAGCTTTATAGGAGGAATCAGATTCTTTCTAAATCTAAAGCTTACTTGGTGTGTAATCAATGCATGTCATTTCCTATCTTGAAGTCTACCTGCCGTGTAATCAATGCATGTTGTTTCTTATCAAGTAGGCATGCACAACCAGCTTTATAGGAGGAATCATATTCTTACTACATTTGAAACCTACTTGGTGTGCAATCAATGCATGTCAAGCCTACCTGGTGTGTAATCAATGTATGTTGTTTCCTGTCAAGTAAGCATGCACAACCAGCTTTATAGGAGGAATCAGATGCTTTTTACATCTAAAGCCTACTTGGTGTGCAATCAATATATGTCATTACATGGTGTGCATCAACGCATATCATTTTTAATAATTTTAATAATAATAATAATAATAATAATAAAGCTGTAAAAATAAGTTTTAATAATAATAATTATTATAACTTAAAAATAAAATATATATATATATAACCAATAATAATAATGATATATTTTTTTAAAATAAATGCCGTTAAAAAGTTTTGGTTTTTTTTAAAATAATATATATTTTAAAATAATATATATTTTTAAATAAATCCAGTTAAAAAATTATTTTATTTTTTTGGTTTTTTATAAAAATAAAAATAAATATTTATTAATAATAACTTAAGAAAATGGTTCAAAAAATAAAAATATTTTTGTTTTATATTTTTTTTAAAATAAAGGGTGTTTTTGAAAAAAATACCTAATATTTTATATTTTAAAAACACATGGGTGATGAGATGGGGTTGATGTGATGGTTTCATGGTTAGTTTGGTGAATATATTTTGGGTATAGTTATTTAGATAATTTAAAAAAAAAGGATGGCTATAATGGAAAAAAGCCCAATCAATCTTGTGTGTGAGAGAGTTTACTATCCAAAGTGATTGCGATAAGATTTTGAGGAAGGAAGGTGTCTTATGTTATTGAGGTTAAGACCAATTGGAGGTTGGTCGAGGAGAACCTTTTGGGATAAGGTCTTGTGGGTGAATCATCAATATATTTTGAGAGAGTGTACAAGTTTATAAAGGAAGTGCATGTATGTTCTTTCTGAACTTATGTGACCATTGTAATCTTGTTTGTCTTTTCTGTTAGTGGATTGATTATCTTAGTTTTGGCTTGTAGACGTAGGCATATTGTACTAAATTGTGTTACTAAAGTTTGTACCTCCTTTCTCTTATTTTTTGATGTATGTCTTTGGTAACCTAAATATTTGATAATTGACAACTTTTATAAGAACAAACAGTTATATAACTATTGTATGCCCAAACTTTTAATATCAAGATCACAATATTTATTAATTTATGCTTTATCATATTGGGCTTTTATCAAATGATAATATCAAGATCGTAATATTTATACTTTATGCTTTATCATATTGGGCTATATCAAACAATAAAATAAAAAAAATATAGTACTTGAGCTTAAAACACAAATACTTAAACATGCCAAAACTTAATCATAGACTTATAAATTTAAATAATTAATCAAAGAAAAAAGAAAAAAGAATAGGATGGGATGTCCCAACAAAACATAGATGAAAGATAATTTAGATATAAAAAAATTGTGATAAATAAACAATAAGGTAGTTGGTTGTCCATTCTCTTTATAAATTCAAAGGTCAATGGATCAAATCATTAGCATTTTAAATAATTTATTTTTAATTTTTAAATAATAAAATAAAACAATATTTATTATTGCAAACAATACGTTTTTTGTCTTATCATTTGCAAAAACTTGAAAAAATAATTTAAATTATTATTAACAAATAATTTTAACTAGTTCATACTAATTGTGTTATAGAAGTTAATCACTATCCCAATTTATCTCAAACAAATTAAGAGTGACATCTATTAATAATAAGTTAAAAAGAGAATCGATCAAGATCATATATGTCATTAAATAACTAATAAATGCTCTTGTGAGGAAAGTGAAATTTTATCTAGTTTTTTCAATTTTAATAGAGTAATATAGAATAAAATTTTTTAAATAGCCCATTTTAATAAAGTAATATGAAATAAAAATATTTAAGTAGCCGAACCTAAATATTTCCTCAGTTTCGTATAAACTGTAATAATTAAGCTTTCCACAAATATTAAGGTGGTCATCAAAGCTTTTAAAATTTGAAAACAAAAAATTCATCTTAAGACACTTTCATGTTTGTCAGAGTTATTTACTCTCATTAATATACACCATTTTTTAAAAAAGAAAAAAATATAAAATTAAAAAAAATAATTAATATTTATAAAAATTTTAAAAATACTAAATAAATAAAGTTTTTTAAATATGACAATTAATATGAAACCTACATTCTAGTTATCCAGTGATAAGAAATTAGATAAAATGAATGAATCAACGGCCATGATTGCACCATCACCTCGGGATCAGTTCTCAAATCAATCTCGATCTCACCGACTCCCAACACCTATGCCTATAAATAGGCGACACAGTCCTCTTTCCCCATATCCCAAACATCGCGAGCCAAGTCAAGAACCAAGACGACGACGAGATCTCTCCCAAATTTCTAGGGTTTTTCTCCAGACGATGCGATCCGCGATCCAAGCCTCATAGCTTCCAATGGAGCACCTCGAGGATTTCGGGCAGCGGGTGGACCTCACCCGCCGAATCCGTGAGGTTCTAGTGAATTATCCCGAAGGCACCACCGTGCTCAAGGAGCTAATTCAGAACGCTGATGATGCTGGGGCGACCAAGGTTCGGCTCTGCCTTGATCGCCGGTCGCATGGCACTGAGACTCTGCTCTCTGAATCGCTCGCGCAGTGGCAGGGGCCGGCGCTCCTCGCCTACAATGATGCTGTGTTTTCAGAGGATGACTTCGTTAGCATCTCGCGCATTGGGGGCAGCAAGAAGCAGGGCCAAGCCTGGAAGACCGGCCGGTTTGGGTAAGAACTTTCAGTATGCTTCTCGTTTGTGTTGATTTTCTTGGCATTGTTTGGTAGGTTTGGTCAAGTGAAGTTTTTAGCTTTGGTATGAATTGCATTTGGTGGATGAGAAAATCGTTTCGCAAAAGAATTAGGGTTATGCTCAAAAAGGTTTGTAACCTTTGTAAATTCCTTTTCTAGCAGAAATCATTGGTGGAGCTACATGAGTTGTGGTGATTGAAATCCACTTCCATTCAAAGGTATTGAAGCCTTTAATAGTCGAAGTAGGTCATTCACTCATATTAATGGTTTTCTGCTTTGTGCAAGTTGTTAGTGGTGGAAAGACACAAAGTTTAAGATTTTTATATACATTTCCGTTTTTTCTTACTAATGGACGTATTGTGAAACTTTACCTTTTAAAGTGCGTAAAATGGCTTGTTGTTATACCTCTTTCAATACTTTTTGTAGGACAAGATGTCTGAATGTCTATAGAGGCTATACTGTAGAGTTTCTTATTGCTTTTATGAGGGATAACCGGATTTATTTAGTTGATTACTATTAGTTATAATACATTCTAACATCTTATTAAGCCAGAAAACTTATATGTTAGCAGCAAGAAACGTCCACTAGCAGATGCAATTATTTGAATATTTGTTAATTCTCCAAAATTTACTTAATATCTGTACTTTTTTTTTAAATTTGCAAACAACTTAATTGGACTGATCCTATCTGTATGTTTTTTTCTCTTTCTAGGGTTGGTTTTAATTCAGTCTACCATATTACTGATCTGCCATCTTTTGTGAGTGACAAGTATGTTGTCATATTTGATCCACAAGGTGAATACCTTCCAAATGTTTCTGCTGCAAATCCTGGAAAGCGTCTCAATTATGTTAGTTCGTCTGCTTTGCCACTTTTTAAAGATCAGTTTGTGCCATATTGTGCTTTTGGATGTGACATGAAAAGCCCTTTCAATGGGACTTTATTTCGCTTTCCTTTGAGGAGTGCCGATCAGGCAGCTGCCAGCAAGCTGTCTAGGCAGGCATACTTGGAGGATGACATCTGTTCTATGTTTAATCAACTCTACAAGGAAGCAGTTTTCACTTTGTTGTTTCAAAAGAACATAGTTTCTATAGAAATGTACATATGGGAAGCTGGTGAGAAGGAACCACAAAAGGTTTACGCATGGTCCATCAATTCAATGAATGAAAAAACAGTGTGGCATCGTCAGGCACTTCAACGCTTCTCTAGCTCAGCTGAATTTTCTAACTGGCAGATGGACTCCTTCTCATTGGATATTTTGAGTGAGGCAGGCATGGGAACAACTGTGGAGAAGAGAATGGACACTTTTTTCTTGGTTCAGGGAATGGCACCAATATCCAGCCAAATTGGTGCTTTTGCAACTGCTGCTGCAAAGCAATATGATCTTCAACTTCTTCCTTGGGCCTCTGTTGCAGCATGCATATCTGATAACTTAACTGAGGTACTTAATTAGTTTATTTATTTTTCAAAGGACACCACTATTTAAGATAATATTGCATTAGTTGATGTTAGAGTAATAATATATATTTAGAGTATAAGAGGAGAAATGTCCATGTTAGTGTTAGAAAACTGAGGTTTGTGCCTCAATTGTCTAGAGAGAAAGATTACTCTTTTAATTCTCAGATATTCATGTTTTTCTTTTAATAGTTTAGTTAGTTTTATTGAATTACAATAACTGTTACTGCTAAAGATGCTATCTTGAGAATAACTTTGATATATTTGATCATTTTCTATTCACCTCATTAGCCATTGACCTATTTACAACTCTGGATGATCCAATAGCCAGCTGGAAATTTCTCATTATCCAGTGGTCATTTGGGCTCAGATTTCATTTTGGCCTCTGCATTGTAACCTTTCATCTTGTTGAAAGCGTTTGTTTCAATGATACCATCTACTTTTCTAGTATCTCGTACAAGCTAAATATGAAGTGGGTCATCTCTCTTTCTGTGGCAATTTGCTTATATATTTTTCTTCTCTTTCCTTCCGCTTCTTTCTGGAACTTTTCTCTTTTTCACTTTTTGTTTTTGTATGTCGTGCAATATTTTTGATATCTTATTGTAAATTAAAGGCTAGAACGGGACAGATCATTTGAATGGTAATCTCGCATGAACAAAACATGAGCTGCCTCGAACAAAGTGCCACCGATGAACACTGAGTTTACTTATATAGCATTGTACTAAACAAATGCATATAGATAGTTCTTATTTCTCTCATAGATTATTGTCTACCTCTTGACCTTTAAAACCATTTGGCTATTGACTCATGAAGAGTAAATTTTCCTACTGTTGTCTCCCATTGGAGAGAATCATTCAGTTATCTACATATTATTTTAGTCCATTGTTATAACTATAGTATTCTTAGAATGATCATTGCGAGGGCAGGACATATTTTCCAAACATGGCATTTTATTCTTCATGCTTTCAGATTTGAATATCTAGAGTTCCTATGTGGGACTTTTTGTTTTTGTTTTTGTGGGGTTTGTTTGTTGCCGGGGGTGGGGTGTTGTTTGAGATTGTATTGCAACTTTACTCTTTTGATTTTATCTTGCCCTTTTTTTCTCTTGTATTAAGATAGTTTGGTGCAACAACCACCAGGGACTTATAATACCCATATTCTCCTCCATCTCACAATAACTATTTAATGAAAAAAGAAAGGTAATTTGCTATTTGGAGGGTAATAGTTAAACTATTGTTATCAACCAATTAACCTTAATGGTTTGACGAATCCTCTTGTGATAATATTGCATTGATGTTATCTTTAATTTTTTAGTAACTCCTTTAATTGCCTATATGCTTGTATTTTCTCATATTTGATTAACTATATGGTTTGTTTAGATAGCTATACATGAGATCAATGAAATCACCAGAAAGAGAACTATTGCGTGAAGGCTGGGTTATGAAATGTATTCAATGTGTTCTTAATTAAGCAACCTAGGTAAATCAGAAATCTAGGATCATGGTTTCAAAAACTCAGTTTGATCTTTGGTTTTTGTTTCAAAATTGATTTATTTTCTGCTATTCTGGTTGCTTTCTGTGTCTCTGTTGTTTTTTTTCCTGCTTTTCTTTAGATTATTCTAAAATAAAAACATTAAAAATAAGAAATGTGTGGAAAACTAAAATAATCATTGTTATAGGATTTTCTTATTAATCTTTATTATCAAAATTTCCTTTAAATTTATTATTGATCATCTACAATTTAAGTAAATAATGTTACAACCCATACTTATTAACTGGGCAATATAGATGGCATGACAATTTCTTATATTTTAAACTTTTATTCAATCTAACGCAACACTTTATTCTTTTTATGCCAATCTGCCTTTTGTTGGATTAATTCTTGTTTGCTTGTGAAATGTTTCTGCAGGATGATGTCCTCAAACAAGGACAGGCCTTCTGTTTTCTCCCATTGCCTGTAAGAACTGGATTAGCTGTGCAAGTAAATGGTTTTTTTGAAGTATCTTCCAACAGACGCAACATATGGTATGGAGCTGACATGGACCGTGGTGGCAAACTCCGTTCTGATTGGAATAGACTTCTACTAGAAGATGTTGTTGCTCCACTGTTTAGTGAATTACTCCTTAACTTGCGCAATGTCTTGGGTCCAACTAAGTTATATTATTCTTTTTGGCCAAATGGCTCATTTGAGGAACCTTGGAGCATTTTGGTGGAACAAATATACAAAATTGTTTGTTCGACTCCAGTTTGCTACTCAAACTCTGAAGGTGGAAAATGGATATCACCATCAGAAGCATTTATTCATGATGAGGAGTTTTGTAAGAATAATCATCTCTGCGAGGCCCTTGTGTTGTTGGGTATGCCCATTGTTCATCTACCTAAACTCCTAGTTGAAATGTTTTTCCGATATTGTACTCATTTAAAGCAAAGACTGGTTAATACTATTACAGTACGACATTTCCTTAAAAAATGTGACACCTTGTTCGTGTTGCGCAGATCACACAAATTGGTTCTAGTTGAATATTGTCTCAGTGATCTGAGCAATGCCTGTGATCATATTGAAGGTCTTCCTTTGCTTCCTTTAGCAAATGGTGAGTTTGGACCCTTCTCTGTGTCCTCAATGGGTTTCTCTTATTTTTTGTGCAATGAGATGGAGTTCAAGCTGCTAAGTCTAGTTCCAGATAGAATTATTGACTGCAATATCCCTACAAATTTATACAATAGACTTTCTGAGATAGCCTCTCAGGGTAAGACAAATATTACATTCCTTGATGGGCAAAGTTTTCTTCAGTTATTTCCCCGGTTTTTCCCTGTAGAATGGAAATTCAAATTCAGAGTTGCATGGAATCCAGAGTCTGACATGATGCATCCTACTAGAACATGGTTCATGCTTTTCTGGCAATACCTTCGAGATCAATGTCATGATCTGTCAGTATACAGTGAATGGCCTATATTGCCTTCTACTTCAGGGTACCTCTATAGGGCCTCAGAATCCTCAAAGCTGATTAATGCACAGCACTTATCAGCTATCATGAATGAGCTTCTTGTGAAGATTGGCTGCAAGATTCTTAACCCAAAATATGGGGTTGAGCATCGACAACTATTGCTTTATGTTTATGATGGTGATGCTGCTGGTGTTTTGAACTCAGTTTTTGACACTGTTTCTTCTGATGTAAACCAATTGCAGATTCTTTTTCAAGAACTTTCTGTTGATGAGAAAAATGAGTTGCATTCCTTCCTTCTCAACCCTGACTGGTACTATGGACGCAATTTATCTGACATCCATATAAAGATGTGCAAACGATTACCTATTTATAGAGTTCATTGCGGAGGATATTCTGACGTCATCCAATTTTCTGATTTGCAGATTTCCCGCAAGTACTTGCCTCCTGTGGGCATACCTGACCACTTGCTTGATGGTGAGTTTCTCTTTTGTACTTCTGCATCTGAAGAGGCTATACTTGTCAAGTTTTACGGAATGGAACACATGCAAAAGACTACTTTCTATAGACAGAAAATTCTAAACAGGTTAGATGAGTTGCAACCACAAGTTCGTGACAGTGTCATGCTATCCATTCTGCAAGATCTTCCTCAACTGGCTGTAGAAGATTCTTCATTTAAAGGATATTTAAGAATTATGAAATTTGTTCCCACAAACAATGGAAGTTTAGAAAGTCCTCATTCTCTGTATGATCCTCGTATGGAAGAACTGTATGCACTTCTGGAGGAATCAGATTACTTTCCTTGTGATATGTTTCAAGAAGAACATATATTGGACATGCTATTACTTTTGGGCCTTAGAACATCAGTTTCAGCTGACACAATTTTACAGAGTGCCCGTCAGATTGAATCTTTGATTCAGAAGGATCAGTCAAAAGCTTATTTACGCGGTAAGGTTCTTTTGTCGTATCTAGAAATTAATGCATCCAAATGGTCATGTAATCCACATAATGCTGGCCAAGGATTAGTGAGCACCGTGTTGTCAAAAGTTGGACGCAGATGTCATGATACGTCTTTGGAGGCAGATCTGCATAGATTCTGGAATGACCTAAAAATGATATGTTGGTGCCCTGTTCTGGTTGATGCACTGCATCCTTCTCTACCATGGCCTTCTGTTTCATCTATGGTTGCTCCACCTAAACTAGTTCGGCAACGTGGAGACATGTGGCTGGTCTCTGCAAGCACGCGACTGCTTGCTGGTGAATGTTCATCATGCTTGTCAGTTAGCCTGGGTTGGTCTTCTCCTCCTGGAGGAAGCATCCTTGCTGCTCAACTTCTTGAGCTTGGCAAAGATAATGAGATTGTGACAGAGCAATTGCTTCGACAAGAATTAGCCCTTGAAATGCCAAGAATATACAATTTGTTGACCAATCTGATTGGCTCAGATGAAATGGATATCGTTAAAGCTGTTCTAGAGGGTTGTCGGTGGATCTGGGTGGGAGATGGGTTTGCAACAGTTAATGAAGTAGTTCTTGATGGGCACCTTCATCTTGCTCCTTATATACGTGTGATTCCTGCTGATCTGGCAGTATTTAAGGCCTTGTTTTTGGAACTTGGTGTGAAGGAGTACTTGAAACCAATAGACTATGCCAACATTCTTTCTAGAATGGCAGTTAGGAAAGCTCTCAATCCACTTGATGGGGAAGAAATTAGAGCAGCTGTATTGGTTGTGCAACATCTGGCTGAAGTTCAATTTCAAGATTTACCAGCTGAAATCTATCTACCTGACACATCTTGTAGATTGTTTCTGGCAACTGATCTGGTATTTAATGATGCTCCTTGGTTATTTGATATTGGTGAACATGCTTCTAGAGATATCCCTAATTTTGCTTTTAATTCTGCAACATTTGTTCATAAATTTGCCCACAGCAACATTTCAAATGATGTTGCTGAGAGACTTGGTGTCCGCTCACTTCGTCGACTATTGCTTGCTGAGAGTTCTGATTCAATGAATTTGAGTTTATCAGGAGTAGCTGAAGCTTTTGGACAGCATGAGGCATTGACAACCAGGCTAAAACATATTGTTGAAATGTATGCAGATGGGCCTGGAATTCTTTTTGAGCTTGTCCAAAATGCAGAGGATGCACGAGCATCTGAAGTGGTCTTTCTTTTGGATAAAACTCATTATGGGACGTCATCAATTCTTTCTCCTGAGATGGCTGAATGGCAAGGACCTGCTCTTTACTGTTTCAACAATTCTGTTTTTAGTTCGCAAGATCTTTATGCAATCTCTCGCATTGGTCAAGACAGTAAACTTGAAAAACCTTTCTCAATTGGTAGATTTGGGCTTGGCTTCAATTGTGTTTATCACTTTACAGATATTCCTGGTTTTGTTTCTGGTGAGAATATTGTAATTTTTGATCCTCATGCCAATTATTTGCCTGGTGTTTCTCCAAGTCACCCAGGTTTGAGGATTCGATTTGTCGGAAGAAGGATCTTAGAACAGTTTCCTGATCAATTCACACCATTTTTGCACTTTGGCTGTAACTTACAACATCCTTTTCCTGGAACCCTCTTTCGTTTTCCTCTCAGGAATGAGGTTACAGCTTCTAGAAGCCAAATTAAGCAGGAAAGATATACCCCTGGAGATGTAGAAGCACTCTTTTCTTGCTTCAGTGAAGTTATATCCGAGGCCCTTCTTTTTCTTCGTAATGTCAAATGCATAAGCATTTTTGTGAAAGATGGATCTGGTCATGACATGCAACTAGTTCATCGTGTTTCCAGGAAAAAGGTTGTCGGGCTTCAGCAAGAGCCCCATTCACTCCATCCCATGCTCAACTTTGTTCATGGAAACCAGCAAAGTGGAATGGACAGGGATCAATTTTTGGACAAATTGAGTAAAATAGTGGACAAGGACTTGCCGTGGTATTGCCAAAAGGTTGCTGTGGTGGAGCGTAGTCCGCTTTATTGCAGAACACATTTCTGGGTGATAAGTGAATGTATAGGAGGTGGCAAAGCGAAAACCCAAGCTATAACCTTAGGTAAAAGATATAAAAATTTTATTCCTTGGGCATCTGTTGCTGCATATCTGCACTCTGTTGATATGAAAAATGCGGAAGAAGTGTGCCATAATATGAGTGATGAGGAAGAAATTGATATCAATCAATTTCAATTGCCAGTGGATTCGAAATTTGATAGGAAGGAATTTGAAGGTCGGGCCTTTTGCTTTCTTCCTCTTCCCATAAATACTCGCCTTCCAGCACACATTAATGCTCATTTTGAATTATCTTCTAATCGAAGAGACATCTGGTTTGGTAATGACATGGCAGGGGGTGGCAGAATACGATCTGAATGCAATGTTTGCCTTCTAGAAGATGTTATTGGTCCCGCATACGGTCATCTGCTTGCAGTCCTTGCAGAAGAAATTGGTCCATGTGATCTATTTTTTTCTTTATGGCCAACTGATGTAAAACTGGAACCATGGGCATCCATGGTGCGGAAGCTTTATTTGTCCATCATTGATCTTCAATTTCCTGTCTTATATACCAAAGCTAGAGGTGGGAAATGGATAACAACAAGACAAGCCATATTTCCTGATTTTAACTTTCCTAAGGTCACTGAGCTTGCAGAAACATTATCTGAAGTTGGTTTGCCTTTGGTCTGTGTCTCAAAGCAAGTTGTTGATAGATTCATGGAGGCATGCCCATCATTGCATTTTCTAAGCCCTAATTTGTTAAGATCCTTGTTGATCAGACGCAAGCGTGAATTTAAGAGCAAAGCTGCAGTACTTATGGCATTGGAGTACAGCTTGAGTGACATGAATGGATCCAAACTCTCTGCTAATCTGCAGGGTTTACCTTTGGTTCCTTTGGCTAATGGCCATTTCACAACTTTCAGCAAGCAGGGAGAAGATGACAGAATCTTTGTTGCAAACCAAAAGGAATATGATCTTCTTAAGGACTCTATTCCTCACCTTCTTTTAGACTGTTCTATTCCTGATGAAATTTTTAAAAAACTTCATGATTTGGCTCATTCTGGAGAGTCAAATCTATCTCCATTAACATGTCATGCTCTTGTGGAACTCTTGCCTAGGATCTTACCAATTGAATGGCAGTATGCAAGGCAGGTGTCTTGGTCTCCTGGTCACCTTGGACAACCAAGTTCGGAATGGATGAGATTGCTGTGGAGTTATTTGAAGGAATCATGCACTGAGCTTTCAATGTTTTCCAAGTGGCCTATATTGCCTGTTGGGAATGACTGCCTCTTGCAGCTTGTTGAAAATTCAAATGTCATCAGAGATGATGGTTGGAGTGAGAACATGATTTCACTCTTGCAGAAATTAGGTTGTTTTTTCTTGAGATCAGACCTGCCAATAGATCATCCACAGTTGAAAAAGTATGTGCAGGACGCCACAGCAAGTGGTGTTCTAAATGCTGTGGGAGCAGTTGCTCATCAAGTGCAGGATATTGACAAGTTGTTTATGAATGCCTCTAGAGGAGAGTTGCATGAACTGAGAAGTTTCATATTCCAGTCTAGGTGGTTTTCAGGTGGCCAGATAAATTCTCAGCACACTAATATCATTAGAATTCTCCCTATCTTTGAATTTTATGGAACTAAAGAGCTTGGTAAATTGGGTAATTCCAGAAAATGGCTTAAACCAGTTGGTGTAAATGATGATCTTCTGGATGCAAATTTTATTCAGACTGAGTCTGAGAGGGAAAAGAGCATTTTGAAAGGTTATTTAGGTATACAGGAGCTTTCAAAAGCTGAGTTTTACAAGGATTATGTCCTCAACCGCATGTCAGACTTCCTTTCACACTCAAATCTTCTTTCTGCAATTCTTGTTGATGTGGAGCTTCTGATAGAAGATAATCCAGCCATCAAAAATGCATTGTCTGAGACAACTTTTGTTTTAACAGCCAATGGGTCTTGGCAACACCCATCCAGGTATGCTCTTCTATGCTTACTGCATTTGTTTTCTTTTTACTCCAAACACTAATTTCATTGTTGAATCTGTTAATGAAAAAAGATGAAAAGGACACCTATTCTTGGATTCTATTCTACTGTGTTAGAGATTGTATAATGGGCTGTTCACCATGGGCATTGCTAGGTAAAGAAGGGTGGTTCTTTCAAGGTTAATGTACTACTTGCAAAACTTACTCTAGGTTTTATTTGTAGAGTGTAGACCAGGTGCCCCTTAATTCCAAGCTATCATTGCCAATTATTTCACATCTGAGAATTTTCTCTGCTCACATGAATTCTTCCACTATCCATTTCTTGGGATTATGTCTAATATGCCATAGAACCATACTTGTGCACCTTCAGCCACAAGCTTCTTTTTTACAATTATTAAAGTTAATAATTTAGCCATAAATAATTTGTTGCCGTTGTCCTTCCCCTACTTTTAATAAAACTTACTGCCAACATCTGAAGGATATTAGATGTGCATACACCCCATCATGGAGAGGTTTCTCTCTTGGATCACAGAGCAAACTTAAAAAGATGTCATAGTCTTCTTCTTCTTCTTCTTCTTCTTCTTCTTTTCTAATAAATGGTTACCTGTATTGTTATTTTGGTTCTGATGAAAATTTGGTTATAGTGCTGGTCATGAAATCAAGCACACATTAAAATATTTAATTTGGTTATGACTTGTGTTATTTTTCATATTAATCAACTGTGGTTGTTGCTCTTCAAGAATTCAAATCACTTTTTCTATTCTAATTTAGGGTTATATGTATATTTTAGGCTTTATGATCCGCGTGTGCCTGGCTTACAGAATTTGCTACACAAAGAGGTTTTCTTTCCTTGTGATAAGTTTTTAAACGCTGAAATACTTGAGACGCTGGTCAGCCTTGGGCTTAGAAGAACCTTGGGTTTTACTGGCTTACTCGATAGTGCCCGGTCCATTTCAATGATGCATGACTCAGGGAATATGGATGCTCTCACTTATGGCCAGAAATTGCTTGCTTATATGAATGCTCTAGGGTGCAAGCTTGATAGTGAAAAAAAGGGACAAAGAACAACTAGCATGTTACTAGAAAATGATGATAAATCTCATGGTATGCGTGTGCAATCGGAGAACCATGAATGCAAGCCTTGTGCATATGACCAGGATCTGGTATCTCATCTTTCAGATTTTTCTTATGATATGTCAGAGGATGAATTTTGGCTGAAGATCAAAACTATAGCATGGTGTCCTGTTTTAATTACCCCGCCAGTTGAAGGAGTCCCATGGTTTACCTCAGATTATCGCATCGCACCTCCAAATATCACGAGGCCTAAGTCTCAGATGTGGACTGTGTCATCTAAAATGCGAATATTAGATGGTGAATGCTGCACAACTTACCTACAATGCAAGCTTGGATGGATGGATTCACCTAATGTGGGTGTCTTGTGCACTCAATTAATTGAGCTCTCCAAGTCCTATCAACTGCTCAAGTTGCTTTCTAAACAAGAACCTCGTTTATATTCTGCACTTGAGAGGGAAATCCCCCAAATTTATTCAAAATTGCAAAATTTTGTTGGTACGGATGATTTCAAAGATATAAAAGAAGCACTGAATGGCATTCCATGGGTATGGGTGGGTGATAATTTTGTCTTGGCTGAAGCACTTGCTTTTGACTCACCTGTGAAATATCATCCTTACTTGTATGTTGTTCCATCAGAACTGTCAGAATTTAGAGTATTGCTTTTAGACTTGGGAGTAAAGCTAACATTAGACACCTCAGATTACTTGCATGTTCTGTGGCGTTTGCAACATGACTTAAAAGGGGAACAACTGACGGCTGAGCAGTTAAATTTTGTTCATTGTATCCTGGAAGCTTTTGCTGAAGCTTCTTCTGAGATAAATGCATCTGATGCAGTTTTAAATTCAATATTGATTCCTGATATATCTGGTGTCCTGAGATGTACTTTGGATCTGGTTTATAATGATGCCCCATGGATGGACAATGGAAAGCCAGCTGACAAGTATTTTGTTCATCCATGTATCAGTGATGATTTAGCAAAGAAGCTGGGGGTGCAATCTCTTTGTTTCCTGTCTTTGGTTGATGAGAAATTGACAAGAGATCTACCATGCATGGATTATGCTAGGATTTGTGAGTTGCTCACAATGTATGGAGACAACGAGTTTCTATTATTTGACCTTCTAGAGCTAGCTGATTGCTGCAAGGCGAAGAAATTGCACATTATATATGATAAAAGGGAACATCCTCGACAATCTTTGCTCCAGCATAATTTTGGTAATGAATCTATGTCATTTGTTTAACCTGTAAGGTTATAGTAAATTCTGAACTTATGATCCCTTACTGGTTTTCATGCTGTTATTTCATCAGAATGTCGTGCTTTCAAATGTTTCCAGTTATTGTTTAATATGACTTACATTTATATGCTCTATTTCTTCTTTGGATTGTTTATAGGTGAGTTTCAAGGTTCTTCTTTGACGGTTGTTCTAGAAGGTGCAACTTTGAGTATGGAAGAAATATGTGGTTTCCAGCATTCTCCTCCATGGAAGATTCAGGGCAATGCTCTTAACTATGGTCTCGGGCTACTTAGCAGTTACTTTATATGTGATTTCTTGACCATTATTTCATCTGGCTACTTCTACATGTTTGATCCCCTTGGTTTGGCTCTTGCTGCATCCTCAAGTGCTGGTCCCTCAGCAAAGTCATTCTCTTTATCAGGTATGGAACTTGAATAATACTTCTCCCAACAAACAGTGTTTGCATGAGTCATACATCCTTACAATGCATTCTTAGGATAAAGCTGTTAAGGAGAGAATCATCTACTTTAGGTCTATGATGATAGATGATAGGAAAAATAGTTTGTATATTCAGGTTAGGAAAAGAGTACAAGGGCCTATATAGAGGAATATTAGGGCTTTGTGGTATGGGCCCAAATGGCCCATTAACCAATCTAAACTATAACATAACTCCAACAAGGTCCTACCTTGAAAATTATGTCAAATCCTCGGCCTGTTCACATGTTGCTAATTATTGTCTTTGCATTAAATTGCTGCCTGCTTTTGCATTTTCCTAGCCATGAAAGACATGTTTTGGGATTCCCCCGGATTAAGTCTTGGTACAAACAAATTGAGTCTGGGTTAAGTTTAGTCCAGCTCAAGTTTTGGGATCTCTATTGTTTTTCCTTATAAGCAACTTGAGGTTGATAGTTATAGATTAAACTTCAAAGGCCATGTACCCAATTGATACTTGGGTTTGTCTTGTTTTGGTTTGTCTCAGTGAAGTTTTTACTCTAATGAATTTCAGCTTCATCTGGACTTGATCTTGGCCATTTCTTCTGATATGTAACTTTTGGGCTCAATCTTCTTAACTAAAAATAATTTGATGTATCAAATATCCCAAGTCTTCAAATTTATTTTTTCATATTTGATCCCTGAAAAAACCTGATGTACAACCATTAAGCCTCTCTTAAAATTCCAAAACTAGCTTTTAATTCTTGTTGTAGGTGACTAACTTTGTGCTAATTTTACTTGGTTTTGTATATTGCTCATTTTACGCTCTGATGCCCTCTATGTGTAAATATCTTGGATAAATACGCAAACTTAATAATTCCTGTTTTTAGTTTAAAAAAAAGTTATTATTAGTTGGATGTATAGAACAAAACTTTTTAAAACTTTTGCTCAGATGGTTATACCCCACTTATGATTATGGGATTCTTCATAATCAAACTCTCAGTATTTATCTGGAAATGCTAATATTATATGTGTCCGTCTTTCATTTCTAAAATTGGCGGAGTTCCTTGCTGTAACTCAAACAGCACATCCATGCAGTTGAACCCTTACGTTATGTTTGTGCTAGATTGATTTGTTTCTAGATAGTAGGTGTAAGAAAATTAATCTCCTACTCTGCACTTGCCGAACCTTGCTTTACCTTTCATGGACACACACTTTAGTGTAGAATGTATAGATATTATATTAATGTTAATTCCTCTGCACAAGCTCTTGCATCCTTTGATAGTTGATGGCCTGCTTAGGCATAGAGATTCTGTTGACAGATGGGGACTAAAAGCAGATGCCATTTTCATTCTGAATTTACTTCTATTGGAGAAATTTTCCAATATAATATTCCTTCAACATGGTCTGTTGGTTGGTTGCTGCTAGGATATTTTGTTAACTGGCCTTCCAACTTGCCAATTCTTCATATAATTGTTTGGAAAAATTAGTACAGTTTCTGTGGCTAAAATTTCCTCTCCTTTTAGTCCTTTGGGTTTTCGATATTTCAAATTGGTCCATGAGAAAGGCAATTCTTTTCTCAACTTGTGCTACATTGGCATTCTTGTTTCTCTTAGCAATTTTGTAATCTTGAACATACTCAACCACATCATTGGTTCAATCATCAATTTAGCTAAAAATGGACATTGATCACCTTCCTTCTCTCTCCTCTAGGGATACACTGGTTGTCAGATGATGCCTCCTCTATCTATCATCCTCCCGATCTCTTTCACATTTTCTTTCTTTCCTTTCCATTGAGGGCCTAATAATCCATAGTCCCTCTCATGGCATCCTTGGCCTTATGGTCTGACACTCTCTTTCTTCCTCTTCATAGCCTTATCTCTCTCTTTCTGTTTCTGATGACTGCTCACAAGTAATTTGGGTCCATGCCTTTGTCTTGGATGTTCGAACATGCGCTTCACATCCATGAGAATCATCATTGGTTAAATAAGATAGAAGGTGTGGTGAAGGTATGCCTGTTTATAATGTTTCATTACTATTTTAATTTTTACTAAGTAGAATATAGCACAGTGAGTTTTAATCCTAACACTATATTAATCAGTGAAATGATTTGTTTGAGGTTGGGGTATTTAGCCTTTTGGCCCATGATAAAGCAATGTGAAAGGAAAAGATTCATGTAGCAAGCCCCAAATAGTTGGGACTAACGGCTTATTATTGTTATTGTTGTTGTACTGTATTAATCAGTGAGAAAGGCAATGCAATAACTTGTCATAAACTATTAAGTACAGTACATTTAGTCATTTATAGATGAAATTTGACGCTTTTAATTGTTTTGGAATCGAGGTCATAATAATGGAGGAATTCTAACAATCATGTTGGTATATACAATTGTTTGTTTACAGGCACTGACTTGACTCGGAGATTTCATGACCAATTTATCCCAATGATCATTGACAAGGAAACCCAATTGGTGTCATCTGATTCCACAGTTATTCGCATGCCTTTATCAGTGAAATTTATGAATGAACTTGAGACTGGTGGTAATAGAGTGATGAAGATTTTTGACCGTTTCATTCATCAAGCATCATCAACACTTCTGTTTTTGAAGTCCGTTTTGCAGGTATGCTTGTTGGTACTTCCCTATATTATCAAAACATCTGTTTCCATGGGTTGCATGTGCTAGCTCTCTCTTAAATTCTTCCATATGCGTCAAAATTTCTTTTGTTTATATGTGATCCTCATCCTCTTAGCTAACTTATGCACTACTGGACTATGGTTTTTATGTATCGATAAAGTTAGATGTTTCCATCTCTGCTTTGTTTCGTTCTTATGCACTTCAGAGTTGAGATTTTTCAATTGCTTAAGCATCTCCCATAGGTGACAAATTGTTAGGGAGAAATAGAGAAGGAAATAAAATTGGTAGGCGGATGACTTGTTTTGATCAATTCATGGTAAATTCTAATCGAAGCTCATAAACTGGATTACCCGTCTTGTTTAGAACATCTTATACTGGAAGTGTGAATTGTGAAATACACTAAAAATGACATAATCCCATTTGACTGATCATCATCTATTTGTGAATCAAAGCAAGCTAATGTTGCTGGTGGACAAAAGCTTTGGTTGCTTATATTTGTTAACAATTTCCTTCATTTTAGTAAATTTTGATTTCATTTTGAGGAAGCTTCTTGATGGACTGAAGAGACATTAGTTTGTGCTCAACTTGCTCGGAGCCAGATATTCATATCTGTTTGGATATTTAAGCAACACAACTATTGGGATGAGACCTTCAGATGCTGGTTTATAAAAGTTAAGTAGTTTGTAAATTCATTCTGTTAGTGCAACTTGATTCTAGTGTGGCAAAACATTAACTGATTCAGGTGTGGAACATGTGGCCATCTCTCTTCATGGTGTCAAAATTTGGCCTTTCCCTGTTGAATGTGAACCTAAATTGCTGTCTTATTTTAGCAATATTTGAATGAATCATCTCATGATATGTAGAAATCCAGCTCTTCCCACATCATCAACCATCCTACTTGAATTGATCTTCTGGATGATAATTTGATTTTAAACATATACTGAATCATTGAACCTTTTGGGAAAGAGAGCTCTTTACAGTGAATCTGAATTGGACTCTATGAAGTGAATATGAGTCTCACCCAATCTAAAACCTGACTGATGTTGGAACTGTTTCCATGTGGGTCAAATTTGACCTTAAGTGTTTTCCTCCTTTCATAAAGACCATGCTTCTGTGGTTTGGCCCTTTTCATACTGTCCAATCTTTGCCCTTTAGCTTGCTTGAATCTAGGAATATTGAATTGGCATCTGGGTACAAAGGAATTTTTTCAAACTTGCTTTTCTTATTGTAAATTTTAAGCATTGAAGACATTTTGTTGTTGTTTTAAGATTTGGGTACAAAGAATTTCTTCAAACTGCATTTTATTGTAAATTCTAAGCATTAAAGGTTGCAATTGATTCCTGCTGTAGTTAATATATCATTTTCTTTATGATTGATAGATTGAAATTTTCATTCTTGTGTCTAGGATCTAGTATATTTCTTTGGTAAATATATTTGACTTGATTTTTGTGGGTTCTTCAAATTCTCCCAAACAATTGTTGACTTTTCAGGTATCAATATCATCATGGGAGAAGGGGAACTTGCAGCCTTCCTTGGATTTTTCTGTTTCTATTGATCCATCATTTGCTATTATGAGGAATCCTTTTTCGGAAAAGAAATGGAGAAAGTTCCAGATAGCTAGGTTATTCAGCAGTTCTTCTGCAGCAATCAAAACACATGTAATTGACGTTCATGTTAGCCGAAGTGGAAGCAACACCACGGATAAATGGTTGGTTGTGCTTTGCTTGGGATCAGGACAAACAAGAAACATGGCTCTGGATAAGTATGGACCATGTGCCTTACTAATACTGAAGTTAACATGTACTATTGTCTCTTGTTTATGCATGTGCATTTAATTGCTTTTCTTTGGCTAAAATAATGTGGTAATCATGAAAATATAATTCACTATGATCCTCCATGAATCAGTGATGATGCTGAAGGTAGGACACTATAATGAGCCTGACCGCAATAACCTTGGGTTAGAGACCTTTGGCAGTTGTTGGAATATGATAGCTTTCAATGTTCAGAATTTAATCTATCAAGATGATCCAATAATAATAAGATATGGGCAGTTAATCCTGTGTGTGGAGCAGATGCAAAAGCAAGCCGTGTGAGGATGCAGTTTGCTCACGTTGACATGGAGTGGCATATATTGTATATATTAATGGGCTTTTGAGTAAAATTTTGATTCTAGTGATCATATTTGCAATTCTTAGTCTTATATTATTGCTTTTTTAATTAATTAGTCCTTAGCAGCACAGACATAGATTAAACAGCATGATGAATCATAAAAAACATTTCTAGGGTGCATAACATCTTGAATTGCTTTCAGTTTCCTAGTTCTCATTTTACAGATATTTAAATGTTTAGTCCTGGAACACTCCCAGTTTCTTAGGTGCTGAAACCGATTGGAATGATAATTGGCAAATTATGCAATCCTTTTTACTGGACAACTCTGGACCTTCCAGCCTTTTGTTCTTCCATGTGTTTACAAATTGTTTTAATGTTTGTAGTTTTATACTTGTATGCATAGGTTGTGTTTGCACTTTGCAGTATACATTGTAGTGGATTCTTGAACCTGCTTCATACTTGCTTTTTACGCTTCTTACAGCTTCAATTTCCCTTCCTCTTCATTTCAGGCAGTATCTTGCTTACAACTTGACCCCAGTTGCTGGAATTGCAGCTTGCGTATCTCAAAATAGACAGCCAATAAGTGCGCATCTTTCAAGCTGTATGCTGTCACCTCTCCCCTTATCTGGAAATATAAGCTTGCCAGTTACTGTTCTCGGATGCTTTCTTGCATGCCACAATGGTGGGCGCTATCTTTTCAGTAATGCACGCACAGTGGGTTTTCAGAAACAACAAAGTCATTCCAGGAATCAGTTAATTGAATCTTGGAACAAAGAATTGTTATTATGTGTTCGTGATTCATACATTGAGATGGTTATGGAATTTCAAAAGCTTAAGAAGGATCCTTTGACATCAGACATTGAGTCAAGTTCAGCCCGTCTTGTGAGTTACATTTTGCGTGCTTATGGTGACAAAATTTATTCATTCTGGCCCAGATCTAAGAAGCGATCAGCGTTTCCTGTTCAAGTTGGGGATTCTGCTAATGATTCAAATCCATTTAAAGCTACTGAAGCAGATTGGGAATCTTTAATTGAACAAGTAATAAGACCATTCTATGCACGCCTTGTTGATCTTCCTGTCTGGCAGCTTTACAGTGGAAATGTTGTTAGAGCTGATGAAGGTATGTTTCTTTTTCAACCTGGAAATGGTGAAGACAATGACTTTCCACCTGCTGAGGTTTGCAACTTCATCAAGGAACATTATCCAGTTTTTTCTGTGCCTTCTGAATTGGTTAGTGAAATTCAGGCTGTTGGAGTTAAAGTGAGAGAAATCAAGCCTAAGATGGTTCGGGATCTGCTCAAGGTTTCTACTCTTTTACTTCAATTTGTTGACGCATATGTGGAAGTGCTTGATTACTGCTTGTCAGATATTCACCTTCAGCACTTGTCGGAACATTTAAGAAGTGCAATGGGAGAGGCCAGGACTTCATATGCTTTAGAGAGTATGCCTACTCAGAATTTAAATTCATCTATAATATTGGCAACGTCATCAAGTTCACATACAAGGAGATCTAATCATAGTGGTGCACAGAGCTCAGCAAGTTCAGGGGTTGACACACTTGAAATTGTGTCAAGCTTGGGCAGGGCATTATATGATTTTGGCCGTGGAGTAGTTGAGGATATAAGCGTGGCAGGAGGCCTACAAATTCAGAAGACTGCTGAAGCAGGTAGCACCATTGTTGCTGATCAGTCAATTTTATTAATGGCTACTGAGCTCAAGGGTGTGCCATTTCCAACTTCATCAAAGTGTCTTGTAAGGCTGGGGACAACTGAACTTTGGATTGGGAGCAAGGAGCAGCAAGAATTGATGCATCCACTTGCAGAAAACTTTATCCACCACAGGTGTTTAGATAAACCAACTTTGACCGAGTTACTCTCCAACCCAACTCTTCAAAATTTGTTAAAATTGAGAAGCTTCTGTCCTCGACTTCTTGCTAGCCATCTCAAGTTTCTTTTTCCTGAACGATGGGTGAGCCATGTCATGAACCATAAGCTGATGCCTTGGGTTTCATGGGAAAGAAGTCCAGAGTCAAGGAGTGATGAACCTGATCCTGAATGGATACGACTCTTCTGGAAAACATTTTGGACTTTGAAGGGTGAATTTTCTCTGATATCTGATTGGCCTTTAATTCCAGCTTTCTTAAATAGGCCAATATTATGTCGTGTAAAACAATACCAGCTGGTATTTTGTCCCCCAATTACTGATACAACTGTCGATAATGGAGTTTCTAACTTAAACAATGAAGGATCTGAGATGCTAAATTCTTCTCAGAGTGACACCACTCAATCTGAGGAAGTGAAGTTATACCGCAGTGAATTTGAGTTGATGAAATTGAGGAATCCATGGCTACTACACCTCTTAAATCAGTTTAATGTGCCTGTATATGATGTGTCCTTTTTGGACCTCGGTGCATTTTGCAGTATTTTTCCTGCACCCAATCATTCACTTGGCCAGATAGTTGTATCCAAACTGCTTGCTAGTAAACAGAATGGTTATCTTACTGAGCCTACAGATTTATCAAGTGAAGATCGTGATAGATTGTTTGATCTGTTTGTGTCTGACTTTAGACCTTCCACTTCATATGTGTACAAAAGAGAAGAACTAGATTTTCTTAGAGAACTTCCTATCTATAAAACAGTTTTGGGAACTTACACCCGATTGTATGGCCCTGAACAATGTATTGTTTCTCCAACTGGATTCTTTCATCCTAATGATGAGCGGTGTCTGTCAAGTTCAGCAGAGGCAGGCATATTTTTCCATGCTCTTGGAGTTAAAGAGTTGAGTGATCAGGAAGTATTTCTAAAATTTGCATTGCCTGGATTCGAAGGAAAAGGTCCAGATGAGCAAGAAAAAATTCTTTCTTATCTATACACAAATTGGAAGGATCTGCAATTAGATTCTAATATAGTAACCAGTTTGAAGGAGACCAACTTTGTGTTAAGCGCAAATGAACAGTGCAAGGACTTGTTTAAACCAAGAAACCTACTTGATCCCTCTGATTCTCTACTGGCATCAGTGTTCTCTGGAGAGCGTAACAAGTTTCCTGGGGAAAGGTATATGTCAGATGGCTGGCTTCATATACTGAGGAAAACAGGTTTAAGAACATCCTCTCAAGCAGATGTGATTGTTGAATGTGCAAGAAAACTGGAGACTCTGGGGAGTCAAACCATGGCACATGTGGAAGATTCTGATGATTTTGAAGCCGAATTTTCTGGTGCCCACAATGAAATTTCTTTTGAGATATGGTCCTTGGCTGGATCTGTTGTGGATTGTTTATTTGCAAACTTTGCAACTTTATATGACAACAATTTCTGTGAGATGATTGGTAAGATTGCATTTATTCCTGCTGAGAGAGGCTTCCCAAGTATTGGTGGTAAAAGAGGTGGGAAGAGGATACTGACTTCTTATAGGGATGCAATCTTGTTAAAGGATTGGCCTCTTGCCTGGAGTGTTGCTCCCATTCTAATTAAAGAAAGTTTCATCCCTCCTGAATTTTCTTGGGGAGCCTTCCACCTTAGGAGCCCTCCTGCCTTTTCTACTGTTTTGAAGCACCTGCAGGTAGTAAATGCATGCTTGTTGTTTTCTTATTCTTATCATTATTCTTCTTTGTTACTACGATTATTTTTTAATAATTTTTGTTGTTGTTTTTTCTGGGGCACCAACTATCTCCTTTGTCAAGTGTTAAAAACTGGGTTAATGAGCTGGGGATGGAAACTGGAGTGTGGATTATGTAGTTGACAAGACTCAGTTTATAATGAGTGTTCTATATTTAAATCTTCTTCAGGTTGTTGGGAGAAATAATGGTGAGGATACACTTGCACACTGGCCAACTACATCAGGCATGATGACAGTTGATGATGCTTGTGTTGAAATTTTGAAGTACCTGGAAAAAGTTTGGGGAACACTGTCTTCTTCAGGTTGGTATTAGTGCAATTCTTACTTCAAATATCAATTTGACGTTTTCCATTCACTAAAAGAGATTATCATATTTTTGTTTGCTTGCATGTTGGGTAATTTTGGTGTTATCTCACAACTGCACAGTCCTCCATTAGTAATGAACTGACAGTAGAATTCAGCATACTAGTTCTCTCTCACAAGCCCTTCAGCTCTGTATTTGCCTGTATAATTCCTATATTTTTATACATTTATTTAAACTTCCAAGTTTTGCATGCCATTCAACTATTTGAAGGAAAGGTATTGTTGATCAACTAGGTCCTGTGGGAACTTCATCAAGAGTTTGAAAGTTGATATTTATGGAAATTATGAAATAAGTTTGATTGGCACTTCTACCTTCTAACTTTGCACAAGCCTTATCCTTAACCTGGCAATCAGAAGGATTTTATTAAAAACTTTCCTTAAGGGCCCGTTAATTTTATCAAAGATCAGAGAACCAACTATTAGAGCTGAAGTGGTTGTGCTTTGTTATTCATCCTAACATTAAAAGCCACTTTGCTTCTGTAAGGGTTAAGCCATATATATTCACATGATGTTCTTCCATGTTGCAGATATATTAGAGTTGCAGAGACTGTCATTTGTGCCAGTTGCAAATGGCACTCGCTTGGCAACTGGAAAATGTCTCTTTGCACGTCTAACTATTAATCTCTCACCATTTGCATTCGAACTGCCTGCCCTGTATCTCCCATTTGTGAAGATCCTAAAGGAGATGGGGATGCAAGAGATTCTTTCCATCATGCATGCAAGGGACTTTCTTTCAAATATCCAAAAATTGTGTGGATATCAGCGTCTAAATCCGAATGAATTTCGTGCTGTTATGGAAATTTTGAACTTTATTTGTGATGGAGGAAGTCAGAAAGGATCGGTTGGAACAGAATGGGTGTGTGATGCAATAGTACCAGATGATGGATGCAGGCTTGTCCTTGCAAGGTCATGTGTCTATATGGATTCTTATGGGTACCATTTCATTGGTAACATTGATACCTCCAGGTTAAGATTTGTGCATCCAGAGCTTGCAGAAAATATATGTATGGCCTTGGGAATCAAAAAGCTCTCTGATGTCGTTGTTGAGGTATGTTCCTTTATCTCTGGGCTCTTAGACCTTCTTGTACAGTAGATATCTTAATAAGCATTGCCCCAAGGCCTCTTTGAATATCTTCTTTGTTCTTCACAGGAATTAGATGAAAGCTTGCAATTAGAGGTTGTGGATCAGATTGGGTCTGTCCTGGTGCATAAAATAACAGATAAGTTGTTGAGCAAATCATTTCAGGATGCTGTCTGGATCTTGATGAATAGCATAACCAATCACTTTCCTTCATTTGATGGCCGGAATTTGTGTCAGATACAAAGCTCACTTAGACATGTGGCAGAGAAATTGCAATTTGTTAGGTCCCTCCACACTCGCTATCTTTTGCTTCCAAAGTATGTGGACATTACAAGAATAACAAAAGTTTCTGTTATTCAAGAATGGGAAGGAAGTACCGGGCACAGAGTTGTTCATTTTGTGGACAAAACCCACAGCCGTATCTTGGTTGCAGATCCTCCTAGTTGTATATCCCTGTATGATGTCATCGCTGTTGTGGTGAGCCAGGTACTAAGGGCACCAACAGTATTACCTATTGGGCTGCTTTTTTCATGCCCTGAAAATTCAGATAAGGCACTTCTGTCTTTGCTTAATCTTGGGTCTGAAGGAGGAGTTGTGAAGTCTTCAGGAAAGAATAAACTTTTAGTTGGAGAAGAACTGTTACCCCAGGATGCTCTTCAGGTGCAATTCCTTCCTCTACGGCCTGTCTACAGTGGAGAATTAGTGGCATGGAAGACATTGAAAAATGGGGAGAAACTTAGGTATGGTAGAGTCTTGGAAGATGCAAGGCCTTCAGCTGGTCAGGCACTTTACAGGTTTCCTGTGGAAATTGCACCCGGAGAGAATCAAGCATTGCTTTCTTCTCAAGTTTTCTCATTTAAAAGTGTTTCAACAATAGAATTGGCTTCCTCATCATCCTTGCCAGAAAGAAGTGAGAGTGAGACCCAAAATTTGACGCAGCATAGCCAGACATCTGAAGCTCGTGGCAAAGGGATACCAGTTTCTAAGGTTAGGTTATCTTTACTTAACCACTTTTAATTCCTTCTGGTCTGTTTTTGCCTCTAGCTGAAAGACTTGTTGACAGAATGCCCAAGAGCTGCAGTACGGCAGAGTATCTGCTTCTGAACTAGTGCAAGCAGTTCAAGACATGCTTTCATCTGCTGGAATTAATATGGATGCTGAGAAGCAGTCGCTAATACACACCACTCTCACTCTGCAAGAACAGCTCAAAGAATCTCAGGTGGCCCTTTTGGTTGAGCAGGTTTGTTCCTTAGCCTGTGGCTTCTATAAGATTAAGATTATTGCATTTCCAATTGGCTGTAGACGCATTATCCTAATTTCTATTGACCCTGGCCATTTGTGTGAAATATATTGGTGGTATATTCCTGTGAAAATTGAAAGTCAATTACATTCAATCAAATATATAGCATATATTAGGTGATGGTTATACTGTTATTGTGTATATTTCCCATGTCATAACAATAATTGTGATGGCTTCATGTTTTCAGCTATTTAGTGGCTTTGGTGGTTATGAGTGTATCGAGTTATGATTACAAAATTTAGATATCTAGTTGTGATTGCATCAAGGCAGTATCTCGAGTTGTGTTTGTTTGGCTGGTTAGAGTGTATTTAATGGAACATGTTTTGGGAATTTTTTTGAAGTGAAAACATTTATATGAGCTATAAGATTTTTTTTTTTTTTTTATAAATAATACTAATTGAAGTTAAAGAACTTAAGATTAAAATTTTACTTTTGTAATGAATATTAATATATTTTAAAAATTGATTTGTAAATACTTTTTTTAAATAATTAAATTTTGTAGAGAAGAGTTGGTAAGATAGTACATGGGTGTTTGGTTGGAGAAAATCTGTTCATTCACTTACCAAACATATGTTAGTGCCACGAAGATGCCTGAGAAACAGTCATTTAAAGTTGACATGGAGTCCATTGGTTTTAAATGTGCATTCTTGGCAAATAGTCTACCTGTCTTCAGCTCCATGTAGCCAAAACTGAGAACAAATTGAACTAGTGCTTTCTGTTTCTTTATTTGCTTTTGGAAATTCATCTAGAATTCTATGTGATAAAAAATCAGTTCTGATTGAAAAATATGGTGTAGTTAAATGTGGCTTTTGTGAAGTACACACATAAGATTATTTGATGCCAATCTCAGTTGATGTTCTATTATTATTGCATAAATATGAATAGGGTATATTCCGGTGGTAATTGGATGTACATACTGGATATGCAAGTTGTTTGCCCAAAGGGAATAATAGAACTTTAAGTCAGTTGAACCAGGCGTGTAGATTGTAAACTGATGTTGCCTTGGAAAAAGCTGTTGTTTTATAGTTAAATTTGATAATGTCTTCCAGGAAAAAGCTGATGCTTCCTCCAAAGAAGCAGACGTAGCCAAGGCAGCATGGGTATGCAGGGTCTGTCTTAACAATGAGGTGAATGTTACAATTGTACCTTGTGGCCATGTTTTGTGCCAGAGATGCTCGGCTGCTGTTTCTAGGTGCCCATTTTGCCGTGCCCAGGTCTCTAAAATCATGAAAATATTCCGTCCATGAAGTCCCTCGCTCCTAATATCCGCACTCCGCAGGTATTTTCAGACTTGGATCTTGCAATATGAAGTTATCTGCTTGAGATGTTTTAACATATTTGGCAAAACAATTACATACTATCTGTGCAGGCACTATAATTTCAGGAGATATTGCCTGAAAAATTGTTCTTATTGAATGAAGATTGTACAGAGTTAGAAACTCAGTAGTGTGAATACAAGTTAAGATTGAAAAAAGATCATGTAAAGTTTCCAGGAATTTTAAATTAAAATTTAATGAAAAAGAATCCATTTTTCAGCAGGATTGTTGGCAGGTGTTGTTCTCTGTGATTCTATTCATTCTGTTAGCATTCAGCCAACATACTTGGAAAATAAGTGTTTTACTTCCTTATTTTCACTTGTTAAAAAAAAAAAAAAAAAGTAAAAGAAGAACTAGCAGCTTTTTGTTTCACTGACTATTTTACTTGTTAATTGTTATCTCCTAGTGATATGTAGGGCACTAATTATTGACAAAATGCAAGAGAGCGCAGTGAGATGCATTGATGCCACTGATCTTAAATTTTCTTGTCATGGGGTGGTATGTAATTAATGTTTTGGTCTGGTGCATCGTCATAACTGCTTTAGGAGGCAAAGGATTACTCAATGCTTGAATGGGTTGTGACTACACATGTCAGGATTATATCCTTAGAAATATGTTTTAAAATTTACATTAATTATACTTTAAACGGTAATTTATCATCGCACAGCTCTAGAACTGAACGGCAAAAATTTTCCCAGAAATTCTTAAGAGTGCCTTTTTTCTTAATAAATAATATACCAGTATATATTTTAAGATCAACAAATCAAAATTCGTCCTGTCGGTTCTAAAGACCATATATTTCTAATTCATATATTTCTTCTAATTCCTTTTGGATCCATGAAGCAATATTATTTAACTCTGGATCTAATCATGACAGGAAAACCCTTAAAAAAAATTATTAATGTTGCACTACATCCCCCAAAAAATTCAAGACATTATTAATTTTTCTATATAACAATTATTCATTTTCATACATACACACAAAAGTTAGGAAGTTTCTTCTTACTGTGATTGTGATTGTGATTGTGTTTGAGAGACCTCGAATTCAAAAACTCTTAAACATAATATAAAAAAAAAATAAAAAGATTCTTATCACCAATTTATCCAAAAAAACACACACAAAAATTAACTAAACTTAACTTTCTATATATGTACACACATACAACAAGAACATATCCTTCATCTTTTCATTCATCCCTTGCCATATCTCAAAGCGATTGAGCTCAATTCCAGCCAGTGATTCTCAACACGCAATCCCTCGTTCCTCGGAAAAGCCCTATAACTTATTAATTCATATATTTTTGCCAAGCGCTCTTATCCAAATGCAACGAATCGGTAATGCACTCTCTTTTATCTTCCCCATCCAACTCATCACCCATCAACTGTTTGATAAAATGCTCAAACTAAATCTTTGCCAGACCTTCATTTGGCGCTCCCATTGATCCGCCCACTCATCAACATCAACATCAAAAACATCCCACGCGCCTCCCGTTTATCAACATTCTGCTCCTCTGCACAACCAATCAAGAACAAGGACAAGGTAATTGTAATCTCAGGCCCAACCGGCGCCGGAAAGAGCAGGCTCGCATTGGAGCTCGCCAAGATTCTCAATGGAGAAATCATCAGCGCAGACTCTGTGCAAGTGTATCGTGGGCTTGACATCGGCTCGGCAAAGCCTTCGGCTGCTGACCGTAATGAAGTTGCGCATCATCTGCTTGACATACTGCACCCATCACAAGAATATTCTGCCGGACAATTCTATGAGGATGCCCGGAAGGCAACATGTGAAATTCTTGCAAACCAGAGAGTGCCGATTGTTGCCGGTGGCACAGGGTTGTATCTAAGATGGTATATGTATGGAAAACCCGATGTACCAAAATCGTCGATGGGGATTAGCTCTCAAGTGTTCTCTGAGCTGATGCAGTTGCAGGACAGGGGGAAGTGGGATGAAGCTGTGGAGTTGGTAGTTAATGCTGGTGACTTGAGAGCTCGGTCTGTGCCGTATAATAATTGGTATCGGCTTCGACGGAGCCTAGAGATAATCCGGGCTAGTGGCTCGCCACCATCTGCATTTGCAGTTCCTTATGATGAGTTTCAAGGTGGAGATGTTGCAAAGAATTTGGACTATGACTTCATTTGCCTGTTCTTATCGGGGCCGCGTGTTGATCTTTACAGGGCTATAGACTTGAGATGTGAAGAGATGCTCATGGAGACCGAAGGACTGCTCTCAGAGGCATCATGGCTTCTTGATATCGGACTCCATCCGAGCACTAACTCAGCCACTCGAGCTATTGGCTATAGACAAGCAATGGAGTACTTACTGAGTTGTAGAGAAGCTAAAAGTTGCAGTGCTGAAGGGTTCATTGACTTCCTCTCTGAGTTCCAGAAAGCATCAAGGAATTTCGCAAAGCGACAAATGACATGGTTTAGAAATGAAAAGATCTATCACTGGCTGGACGCTTCCCGACCAATGAGAGAAGTGATTGATTTTGTCTGCAGTGTTTATCAGGAGGCTGGAACCGGGAAGGTCATTGTACCTCAGAAACTGAAGATGAAGAAGGATGTCAATAACCAGCGGGAAACTTATGAGCTAAAATCTTACCGACCAAGGAATAAGCTGTTCATCGAGGATGAAGATTGCCATCGTGTTTTGGATTGGGTCCGGAGAACACAGTGTCAAACTGTTGAAGTTAGTAGGAATCCAGCTTTGTAAGGATTTCTTCTGATGTTTCAAAACTGGGGCACATCTTGTTTTTTTTTCCTGCAAAACTGAAATCATGATAAAGCCTCATGTAGAACTATATGCATGACATTCAATAATCAAACCTCTGATTTTCTGAATTATCTTGACCAGTGCAAACAGCAGGAGATTCCAACTACTGGATGTAACATGATTAATGACAAAATAAGGACATTGAAATATAAGAGTAGCCAAAATTACATGCAGTGGAAGACCAACTTCTGAAAAGCTTCATCTCTGAGAAAACAATTCAGACAGTGAACATCAGCAATATGTCAGAATTTATATGGATAATAACCTTATAAATATTATTGGCAACCTTAAGTAACCCAAACCTTCAAGGTTAGTGCAAGAATAAAAGCAAATAAGTTCAGAATCTTGGTATGCAGGACCATTAGAGCTTGGTTTATAACAAACAGACCGCATTGATAGAAGGAACGCCATGTTGATCAGTGGCAATATAAGAACATTAGAATATGAAAGCTTCATCTCCGGGACATCAAATTGCATGATCTTACAAATATTTTTGCCACACTTCTGTGACCTAAACCTGCAAGAATAATACAAGAATATGAACAAAACAAGTTCAGAGAGTTGTGTTGAGGTCTAAGGTTTGATCAGAGGGTTCTGGAGATACTAGGCGACTGTGGACAACCTGGAGAACCTCGAATGCAAGACCTAGTGGACAGATGTGAAGCTGGAGTAATATGCAGTAACAAGCTCAGTTTTTGCTGCATATGTCTTATATGAATGTTTGTATTACTTTTATTATGCTTTTACTGGTAATTTGATGTATGTCTGTACTAAGTGTATGGATGTTCTGGTTGTGCTAATTGTGATGCTTTACTGGCATGCACTTTAGATGTTTGTATAAATGCCCAGTTCATCAATGAATGAAGTAAGTCAGTTTTCCAATGGTCTCTGAAGCTTCACGGCTGAAGTCGATGAGCAATTGAGAATGTAAACGGCGGTAGCAACAGCTTCTGCCCAATAATCCGGTGGCATCTTCATCTGCTTTAACAGAGTGCGTGCTGTCTCCGTGACAGTCCGATTCTTGAGCTCGGTGACGCCATTCTACTGCGGCGTCCGAGGAGCGGACAATTGACGGTGAATCCCAGCATTAATGCAGTATTCTTCAAACTCTTTAGACATGAATTCTCCCCCACGGTCGGTTCGCAGCACCTTAATTGGAAGAGAGACTTGTTTCTCCACTAACAACCTGAATTGCTTGAATTTTTGAAAGGTTTCTAGTTTCCTCTGTATGAAATACACCCAGCTGTACCTTGAGTAGTCATCAGTTAATTATAGAAAGTACACATTACCTCCTATGGACGGAGTTTTAATTGGTCCGACAAGATCTGCATGAACAAGCTCCAAGGGAACTACAGCTCTCCTTGCTGGACCTTTTGGAAATACAGTATGAGTTTGCTTTCCCTGTAAACAAGCTTCACATGGTTGGACATTTGTGATACTCGGTAAGCGCTCCACCAATTGTAAATCTGATAGTTGTTTTAATCTCTTTGGATTGATATGCCCGTATCTCTTATGCCATAGATTAGACATATCTCCATCTTGTGCCAGATAGGCAGAGAGAACATCATCTGCTTCTAAAGGAAAGAGTCTGTGAGTAGTCATACACACTTGCGCCACCTTTGTCTTGGATTCGGCATCTTTGATGTAGCACACACCCTTAGTGAATTCAACATCATATCCATAATCCATCATTTGTCCAACGCTCAGCAAATTGTGAGCAAGATTTGGGACAAATTGTACATTATTCAAAGTGGTAGCCTTTCCTCTGCTTGAACAGAGAATTACACTCCCTGTTCCTTCAATTTTGAGAGCTTTTCCGTCTCCGACTGTGATTGAACGACTCGGAGTAGCTTCAATGTACTGAAATAAATTCTTTTCATCTGACATGTGATGAGAACAACCGCTGTCAATGAGCCAGGTACCACCTGTCTTCTTTGATTCTTCATCAATTGCCATAAATGCAACTTCTTCTTCTTCTTCCTTTCCTTTTTCTTTCTCTTCTTTTACAATGTTGGCTTCTTTATTCCTATACCAACATTGAGATTTAACATGACCAAACTTTTTACAAATGAAACATTGCACATTCTTGTAGTGTTTGCTGGGCTCTCCTCCTCGACCTGGCTCCACACGGCCAGCTTCAATGCTTCTGCCGCGCCCACGTCCCCTTCCTCTGGAAAAGGAACGGCCTCGTCCTCTTCTACCTCTGTTGGGACCATCGAAGTGCTGCACAGAGCCACGACCAGCATGCAAGGCCTTTTCTCCTTCAAGGTGAGTACCCTCTATATTGAGTATGGCTTCATGGTTCTTTAGTGAGCCACTTAGTTGGTCAACAGTAAGAGAGTTCAGATCCTTAGCTTCAATAATTGAGTGAACTGCTTGTGAAAATCTGGGGGTTAAGCTTCTGAGTATTTTAGAGACCACTTCCTTTTAAGGAAGATCTTGCTTCAGCACTCTAATTTGATACACAATATCCAAAACCCTGCTTACAAAGTCTTGGATACTTTCTCCCTGTTTCATCTTAATGGCATCAAATTCTCTTTGAAGTGCATGAAGTTGTATGTTGGAATTGTCTGAGTCTCCTTGAAATTCTGTTTTTATAATGTCCCATGCCTCCTTTGATTTCTTTGCTTTAGAGATCCTCACCAGAATTCTAGTAATAAGGGTACTCTGGATCAAGTACATAGCCTTGGCATCCTTCTTGAGACTTTCATTAATTCTGGTTGCATCTCCTTTTTCACTGAAGCCTTTTTCTACTAGCTTCCACAGATCTTTTGATCTGAACATAGTCTTAATCATCAATGTCCAAAGATTATAATTTTCACCTTTGAAATAAGGTACATCAACATCCTTTGCTGAAGAGGAGGAAGACATTCTCAACTAAGAATTTCAATGAGTTGTTCTCTGATACCACTGATAGGATCAAGTACATGTAAATATATGTATTCAATAGAAACACTCAGACACTCAGCTAACTTAACTCTCCAATTGTATTAGAAGAAGAACTGATGAAAAATAGCAACTGGAAAACTGACCTGATATAACTTATGTTGTTTCCTTAGCATCTAGATTTATGCAGTCACCTAGCATGCATCATTTGGGAGCTGTGAAGAGAATCCTGCGCTATATTAGTGGGACAATTGATTATGGGATTCATTACAGAAGAAATGAAGAATTCAAGCTTCTCGGCTATTCTGACAGTGATTGGAGTGGATCGCAGGATGACCGGAAAAGCACCACTGGATGGGTGTTCTCACTTGGATCAGGGGTCATTGCTTGGAGTTCTAAAAAGCAAGCTATCACTGCCCTGTTAAGTACTGAAGCGGAGTATATATCTTTGACTGCAGCAGTATGTGAAGCTGTATGGTTAAAGCGCTTGCTGGAAGATTTTGGTGAAAAACAGAGTACTCCAAGTGTTATTGTTTGTGATAATCGATCTGCGATCGCTATTGCTAAAAATCCGATTCTTCATGGCCGGACAAAACATATTGATGTGCGGTTTCACTTTATCCGTGATCTTATAAAGGATGATGCAATTGAAGTCAAGTAATGCAAGATAGATGTTTAGGTCGCTGACATTTTCACTAAGGCACTACCCAGACTTAAGTTTGAGACACTGAGAACCATGCTACATGTGGGAGATGTCTCTGATCAAGGGGAAGGTGTTGAGGTCTAACGTTTGATCAGAGGGTTCTGGAGATACTAGGCGATTGTGGACAACTTGGAGAACCTCGAATGCAAGATCTAGTGGACAGAACTGTGAAGTTGGAGTAATATGCAATAACAAGCTCAGTTTTTGGTGCATATGTCTTATATGAATGTTTGTATTACTTTTATTATGCTTTTACTGGTAATTTGATGTATGTTTGTACTAAGTGTATGGATGTTCTGGTTGTGCTAATTGTGATGCTTTACTGGCATGCACATTAGATGTTTGTATAAATGCCCAGTTCATCAATGAATGAAGTAAGTCAGTTTTCCAGTTGCTATTTTTCATTAGTTCTTCTTCTAATACAATTGGAGAGTTAAGTTAGCTGAGTGTCTGAGTGTTTCTATTGAATACATATATTTACATGTACTTGATCCTATCAAGTTGGTCACCATTTGTTCCTGGTGTACAATAAATTGTGTTGACAAAACAAAGTTCATGTCCTATACATCTAAATGAATATTGATAAAGAGCAATAATTAGTTAATTTACAAGAATATTAACTTAGATAGGGAAGTCCTAAAATCAATACCTATGGAATCTACAAGTTCATAGCAATTCCATATTGTCTTCTTACCAACAAAGAAGCTTTTCCAATGAACATCACTCAGCCCAATACCTGCACTTAGTGCTTTGCTCAATGAAAGAAGTGTAGTACATTACAAAATTTGTCAAGAAAGAATTGAATATGTAATTAATGAGCTCAAAAACTGCACAGTCAATTAGCTTGTTTTGTTTCCTGTATGATGAATTGTAATTGGTAAGTGAAATGGAAACAGACCCATGGCTCATCACTAGAGCAACCCATCTTACACAGAATCAGGTCCTGAAAGACGATGTAATAGAACAAAAGTTCGGATTGATTCACTACAACTGCAAACTTTCATGAAATTATTATTGAAATTCAAGATGAGAAATAGATCAGATCAAACAAAAATATTACGTAAATCAACATTTCACAAAATCAGGAATGTGGTTATCAATGCATCACATGGTGCATGCTTAAATAAAATTTGAAACAATTCAAATGACAAATGGCTGAAATGGTATTTATTGGTTCACACTTCTAAAGCAAGAGCATAAAGTAAATTTTTACAAGAAACTGAAGTTCCAACAAGGTAGGCATATATCCCTTCACAACAAACTTGACAATTCTAATATACCATCAGAGTGTTTTTTTTTTCCTACAGTGGAACAAATGCTCAATTTTGATATCTTTCAACAAGAACATAATGCAAGTGTTTAAAAAAAAACCAATCTTTCAGAAATCAAGGCGCTTGTTTCCCGATAGTAACATTGTCATTATCAACACACCATCGATCTTTTTTCATTCTACACTGGAATAAATGTTCAAATTAGGTCTTTTACACTACAAAGACTATAGAAACAAAGCAATCAAAGTTCTTGTCATACTTTTACTAGAAAGAACAGTGTTAATTGTATGCCACAATGAAAAATGACTAAGAAGCATGAGGACATTCTAAACCATCTATAAAATTCAAATTTATCAACACACCATCAATATTTTTCATTCTACACTGAAATAAATATTCAAATTTGGTCTTTTACACTACAAAGACTAGAAACAAAGCAATCAAAGCTCCTGTCATACTTTTGCCAAAATGAATAGAGTTTATTATATGCCGCAATGCAAAAAGACCAGAAAGCATTAGTGCATCCTAAACTATCTATAAAATTCTGCAGCCTAAAATATCTGACTCCAGTTTGCAATCGAATGGATCATCCTATACTATGGTATATGAAACAGTTGCTATATTGTCACAAATAAAATTTAATGACATGACAATCACTTATTATAGTTACATGCCAAAGCAAATATCTAAGATATAGGCTGTCATAGCCCAATGCAGAAATAGCTGAACAGAAAGGACACAAAAAAAATAAAAAAAAGATCAAGTCTCATATGCATACAGAAAGTTCCATTGATGCTATTACCTTATTTGATAAGGGCAGCCCAATATAGTCACACAAACATATATTTGTACCCCATGCAACAAATGAAAGAGATTCTATGAGTTTAATCAAATTTGATATTATGGAGCCTCATGTCAAGCAACAGGAGAGGCGCTTTCCTCTTTCGGCATGAGCAGTCAATTCATTCTAAAGGCTCTTACCCTTTCCCTCCCCCTTTCCCTCAACTCCTCTTAAAATCTCTTGTGTTTAGCACATTGTAGGAACTGGCATTTGTATTTGATTTCCTTTGCTTATGAAGAAGTTTCAATTTTGACTTACTTCAAAATCGCACATTACATGTACTATAAACAGATAAACTAGACATGTAAAGTGCATTAAATATGCGAGATTGATATGTACACAACAAGACTTATTTCTCCAACATGTTTCTTGCATCTAGGAAAAAACAAAACCCAAATTTTGTCTTACCCCTAGAGTAAACTTTTATGGTAATATTTAACCAACTTTTACCACTTGCCATATGTTTGGTCCTATACATTTATATACACATAGGGTGTTATAGGTACGTGATATGAAAGTGTATATGACAAAACATATTTCTCTAATACATTCATTGCATCCAAATAAAAAACAAAAACCAAATTTTGTTCTATCATTGCTGAGAAAACTTATTGTAAATTCTACAATAGCTTAGGTAATATGATACCTAGGTGAAAATGCAACTGAACTTTTGGTACAAACCGTAAATTCAGGCACAAAAGCTCATTGATATCATACTAGCCCACATTATGATGAAAGGCATTGAAAACTCATATGTATATATAT
The DNA here is from genome assembly GCF_009730915.1 of Dioscorea cayenensis subsp. rotundata. NCBI lineage: Eukaryota > Viridiplantae > Streptophyta > Magnoliopsida > Dioscoreales > Dioscoreaceae > Dioscorea > Dioscorea cayenensis. The sequence goes on along the minus strand of NC_052471.1, from coordinate 3,875,865 downwards.
CCCTCCAAAACATTTTATCTACGATCACATGTGTATCTCCTCTCCAGTTTGTTTAGGATTTTGCATACATATACAGTAAAGGTGTGTTTGGTACATGGAATGAAAATGCATATGGCAAAACATAATTTTTCTAATACGTTCATTGTTTCCAATGAAAAAGACAAAAATCACATTGTTCAATCCCTCTGGAGAAACTTATGTTAATTGTAGTATACCTCTAGTGGTATGATACCTAAGTGAAAATACAATTAATTCTTTAGGTGAAAACTACCACATTTGGTAGAAAAACATATTGGTATCATAATTGCCCAAAGTATAGCACAAGGCAACGAAAAATTATATGGCAATTGTCATATGTACATCCCTGAAAAAAATATATACCACACTCAAAGCACACCACACCTTCAATCTGTTTGGAAATATGCACACATACACTAGAGAAGGGTTAGGTACATGGGATGAAAATATATATAGCAAAATGTATTTCTCTAGTACATTCATTACATTAGGAAAAACAATACAATAACCACATTTGGTTCTATCTTAAATGAAAAAAAAATTTAACCACAATCACATACGTACTACCCCTTCTGTATGTTTGGTAATATGCATACATACAGGTTACAGGTGTGTTTGGTACATGGGATGAAAATGTATATAGGGAAACACAATTCTTTAATACATTCATTGAATTCAAAGGAAAGACAAAAACCACCTTTTGCTCTATCCTTACAAAGAAAACTTATGGTAAATTCTGTCATACCTTGCATTGTCTGATATGTAAGTGAAAATGTAACAGATTTTTTAAGTACAAACTGCCAATTAGACACCGAAAACTTGTATGGAAAGTCCTTAATATACAAACCCCCAACAAAAGTTTTAACTACAATTACATATATACCACCTTCCAAGTTTCTTGCATCCATATCCCTTGAAAGGATTGAATGCGAAATGAATTATAAACTAATATTTACACATATACCCTTACGAGGGAATGTATGCTCGAGCCTTGGGTTTTAAAGAGTATCAAAGCAAAATAAATTTGCAAGTGCCAATCCACCAAGAAAACACCCGATTTATAATTTGTTATTCATGTTTGTGTTAAAAACATTTTGATAAAATTATGTGATTCTTCAAAAATTATACATCTCCAACAAACTTCCACAATTTAAATTTGAAAAATTAAATTCTTATCAAAACTTGGAGGAAGTTATGATACAGTAAAAGCTGATTCATAACATTTCACATGCTTAGTGCTTTATTCCGGCCATAGTGCACAAATCACACAACAAGGATAACAACATTTTTCTATCTTGTCAAGTTAGTTCTAAAAATCCAGAGTACTTTGTCTCAACTACCACTAGGGATGGCAACGGGTTGGGTCGGGTCGGGTCAGATCGTGTGCGGGTTTTACCATACCCGTACCCGCCGCTACCCCGTTAATATACCCGAACTTGAACCCGAACTCGACGGGTTTAAAAACCCCAACCCACACCCGCACCCGACGGATAATCGTGTACCCACAGATATACCCGCCCCCACCCCCATATTGAAAAAATTAATAAAAAAAATATATTATTTTTAATATTATTTTTTATAAAAAATAACTTAAAAGTAATTATAATTTTTTTATAAAATAAAAAAAATTATTATAAAATTACAAGACTAAACAAAGAGGAAAAATAAAAAACCCTAAATTGTTAAGTTGTAGAACATATTAGTATATATATATATTATATAAATATTTTAGTAATTTTAATTTCGGGTCGGGTACGGGTTCGGGTACGGGTTGGGTATTAGAATTCCCATACCCGCACCTGCACCTGTTTTATATAAGTCGGGTTTTACCCAAACTCGATTCGAAATCTCGTCAAATCGAGTTTTACCCGTCAAACTTGGGTCGAGTATGGTTTGGTCGGATTGGATTTGGGTATTATTGCCATCCCTAACTACCACCAAACGCCACCTAAACGATTCCCTCCAAAATATCCCAAGGATAGGATAGCAACCACATTTTTTGGATCCAAAAGTTGCAAATGTAGTTCAATAGATAGATAACCACGGCGGCAATGGCATACTGAGCCAAAAATCAGAATAATTTTCTTCTAAATACTCCCTCCATTTTTTTATGTCACAGATCCATGTTCCTTTTTTTGATGTTTTCTTTTTCTTTCTTTGTTTTCATAAAATTAAAGCTTTTGTATTTGTTTTTTATCTGTCATTTTCTAACATCAAGAAACATTTATTATTTTTTTTTTCAAAATTACCCTTAACACTCTATTCAATTTTTTTCTTGAAATTAAACATAAGAGAGAAATGTGGAGATATAAATTAAGGGTAATTTTAGAAAGATAACTAATTTTGTATAAAATTTTGTGAAATAACTAAGTTTTTTAGTAGGTGAAATTCGGTTAATCACGACAAATAAAAAGGAACTGAGGAAATATTTGGTTCTTCAATTTTTAAATTCCTTAACAAAATTTGGATGCATGAGCAAGTGGATAGAGTTAAAAGAATTCACCATGTGTGCAAATATCATCCTCTTTATAATGTAAATCATGTTCCTTGATCCCCATGGAAATCATCACACTTTGAACATCTCTCTCTCTCACACACACACACACACAACACACATAAAAATTCTTACTTCATTACTCCCCGCATGTAAATTAAAAAATGGGTCTTGGTTTATAATCACAGTTTTGTATAGAAATGCTATGGAGACTAGGTTCGAATATCTTGCATTTATGGCAGCTACAACAGCAAGCATTATAAAGTTTCTTCTCAGCTTCCAACTAAAATTTTTGAAATTAGCCGCATAAAGGCCATTTGTTTTTACTAAATTATTGCATTTTAAGTGCAGTAACAAATACAGGGGATAGAAAATTGGACATGAATATTAAAACTCACATGCATACTTAAAGACCATTCATATAGCATCATCCTCATGGTAGTATAAAAAAGTTAAGAACTACATAGATCCATTCTCAACAATTCAAAATGTCTTAAGGTATCACTACAGAACACTCTGGCCAGCATAATCATTAATTAATGCAACAACACTAGTTTTATTTAAACTAGATAACAGTCATTCCATAGAGGCTTCATCTCATGATGAATAGCAAGTTATTATTCTTAACTTTGATCAACATCTTAGATGGAGCCATCAACACAAAATATAACATGCACAGCCTTGCCAGTAGCCCACACCATATCACATTCTCTTCTACTGAAGCAGGCCTTTTGAAAGTTATTCATCGACCAACTTGAGGTAAAACGAACAATGCAAACTTTGACATTTCACAAGACAGCTGAAATGAGGAAAATAAAATTTTTCATAGTTCAGAAGATTCAGATATGCTTTCGGGATAGCAGAAACAGGGCATGTTCCTGTGGGATAGGACATAATAATCATCTATCATGGACCATTCATACCAGAATCAGGAAAGAGAACCTTCTGCTTTAACTTTACACTGGTCTTCAATAATAAGCAGGAACATCAAATGACGGCCACTTGTGAGGATGTGCATGATTCGGCGAAACTAAAACACAAAAGGATTGCACTTGTGACATAGAAAGGAAGTAAATTCTGAGATGCCAAACACTAATACTAAAAATTATACCATGAATTGAAGATCTAACAGACACGGAGCCATGTAGAAGAAGCTCGTAAACAAAATTTTTGTGAGGCCTCTCAATGATCTACATATAAAATCCTAACAAGAGAAAAATATAAGAAAACAGAAGCATAATATCATACATGGAAAAAATAACCTGACATTTGACTTTAACACAGATAACAAAATTTATAAGTTTCACCTTTGAAAAAAGTCAAGAGGTTCAGGGTACTCTCCTCTTGAGAATTCTTTGTCTCTTGATGGTGTGAGCCTTACTTACAAAACAAATAAGATATTCAATAGTTGGTTGATAGCAAGCTTAGATATCATACCATCATGGGGAAAAGGTACACCTGGGTTTGAAGATTATATTCCTCCAGGAACCGCAGCATCATTGGTTTGCAAATTTGGAAAGTATTGTCCCCAACTACTGGGTGGGACTTGTGGCTATGGATAGTATGGGTGTTGACCGTCTTCCTGGTTCATTGTATTTAAATTTGAGAAATCATCAGCAAATGAGTAGTTGGAAGAGGGTACTTTTGTGGAGCTTTTGCAATTTGATGGGGATAATTTGTAGGTGTTTGCCAAGGTGGAAGGGAATGATAGGGCCTTCATAGGAATAATCCAGTACCAGATTGAAAATTTGAAACTAGGGGTTGGGATGAGAAGTTCGGGAAATATTGTGCTCATCATTACAACTAGGTTCACATGGTCTGGGAGTAAAACTAGGCATAAACTGTGCAACACCAAAATTATTTGTCCCGAACATAGGAGGTTACGGTAAAACCATTTCAGTATTTGCAGAAACAACACCATGTGCATGGGCCATCTGAGCTCAATTTAGGTTTATAAATCATAGTTGCAGGTTAAATAAAAATTAGGAGACAAAAGACTTACCGATGAGGTCCTGCAATATTATTGAGCAGATGTGAGAATCCTCGTGGAGCGAGGGGTAATGGAGATGGTGATGATATGAATGGTGGCGCCAGTAACGATGCTGGTGGCGAAAGAGGTAGAGGAGGAGATGGAGGAGGAAGACCTAATCAGTTATAGCTGTTTTATAATTTTTATTCCTGATGTCATGCGGCTCTTTTCTCTGTTTTCCATAGAAGATGATGATCCTTCATGTAGCAGTCCTTTATCCTTAACTTCAGTTAGCTTTTCCATGAATTAACCGACGATTGGTGTTGGCGCGATGAGTCCTCAATCTATGATCTATTGCCAGGCAAATCAATATCATTGTCCTTCGTCTCAAAAACTAGTTGTGGCTCTGGGTCTACCCACACATTCGTTTGAAATGAAACCCTGATGTTAGAAGAGTGCAGCAGAGCTTCGTTGAAGAAGATGATGGTGTCAACCAGGCTTTCTATCGGGATGATGGAGGCTGGCTCTTCTCGCTTGATGGGCACGGATAGCTAGCATGATGAGGCCGGCATGGTGAATTCAGATTTAAGGATGTTTAGAAGCTTTTTAAGCATGGATCTCCAAAAAAATCCTAGGGATCATTTAGCCCATGCTTAAAAATTTTCTGAACATCTTTAAATGTGAATTTGCCATATCAACCTCATCGTGTTAACTATTTGTGATAGTTAAGTGAGAAGAGCCAACCTCTATCAACCCAATAAAAAGCCCAATCAGCATCATCATCTTTTTAAATGAAGCTCTACCGCACTCTTCTAATATTGGAGTTTCATTTTCAAACAAAAAAGCAGGTAGTGCCAGAGCCATAGCTAGTTCATGAGGCAAAGAAAGAGGATGAGATTGATTTATTTTGTAATAGATCATAGATAGAGGACTCATCTTGCCAACACCAATAGTAGGTTGATTCACGGAAAAGCCAACCAAAGTCAAGGGTTTCTTCTCGTCTGTTTGCCGTAGAAGATGATGATCCTTCATGTAGCAGTCCTTCATCGTCACAATTGTTGAGGTCTAAAGTTTGATCAGAGGGTTCGGGTGATACTAGGCGACTGTGGACAACCTGGAGAACCTCAAATGCAAGGCCTAGTGGATAGAACTGTGAAGCTGGACTAATATGCAGTAATAAGCTCAGTTTTTGCTGCATATGTCTTATATGAATGTTTGTATTACTTTTATTATGCTTTTACTAGTAATTTGATGTATGTTTGTACTAAGTGTATGGATGTTATGGTTGTGCTATTTGTGATGCTTTACTGGCATGCACATTAGATGTTTGTATAAATGCCCAGCTCATCAATGAATGAAATAGAGAGTTTTCCAATTGCTATTTGCATCAGCTCTTCTTCTAATACAATTGGTGAGTTAAGTTAGCTGGTGTCTGAGTGTTTCTATTGAATACATATATTTATATGTACTTGATCCTATCAGTGGTATCAGAGATAGCTTATTGAAATTCTTAGTTGAGAATGTCTTCCTCCTCTTCAACAAACGATACTGAAGTACCTTATTTCAAAGGTAAAAATTATAATCTTTGGGCATTGATGATGAACACTATGTTCAGATCAAAAGACCTATGGAAGCTAGTAGAGAAAGGCTTCAGTGAAGAAGGAGATGCAACCAGAATTAATGAAAGTCTCAAGAAGGATGCCAAGGCCATGTACTTGATCCAGCGTGCCCTTGATGCTAGAATTCTGGTGAGGATCTCTGAAGCAAAAACAGCAAAGGAGGCATGAGACATTATAAAAACAGAATTTCAAGGAGACTCAGACAATTCCAACAAACATCTTCATGCACTTCAAAGAGAATTTGATGCCATTAAGATGAAGCAAGGAGAAAGTATTTAAGACTTTGTAAGCAGGGTTTTGGATATTGGGTATCAAATTAGAGTGCTAAAGCAAGATCTTCCTCAAAAGGCAGTGGTTTCTAAAATATTCAAAAGTTTAACCCCTAGATTTTCACAAGCAGTTCACTCAATTATTGAAGCTCTGAACTCTCTTACTGTTGAGCAACTAAGTGGCTCACTAAAGAACCATGAAGCCATACTCAATATAGAGGGTACTCACCTTGAAGGAGAAAAGGCATTGCATGCTGGTCGTGGCTCTGTGCACCACTTTGATGGTCCCAACAGAGGTGGAAGAGGACGAGGCCGTTCCTTCTCCAGAGGAAGGGGACGTGGGCCCGGCAGAAGCTTTGAAGCTGGCCGTATGGAGGCAAGTTGAGGAGGAGAGCCCAGTTGAAGCTTTGAATGTTGGTATAGGAATAAAGAAGCCAATGTTGTAAAAGAAGAGAAAGGAAAGGAAGAAGAAGAAGAAGTTGCATTTATGGCAATTGATGAAGAGTCAAAGAGGACAGGTGGTACCTGGCTCATTGACAGCGGTTGTTCTCATCACATGTCAGGTGAAAAGAATTTATTTCAGTACATTGAAGCTACTCCGAGTCGATCAATCACAGTCAGAGATGGAAAAGCTCTCAAAATTGAAGGAACAGGAAGTGTAATTCTCTGTTCAAGCAGAGGAAAGGCTACCACTTTGAATAATGTACAATTTGTCCCAAATCTTGCTCACAATTTGCTGAGCGTTGGACAAATGATGGATTCTGGATATGATGTTGAATTCACTAAGGGTGTGTGCTACATCAAAGATGTCGAATCCAAGACAAAGGTGGCGCAAGTGTGTATGACTACTCACGAACTCTTTCCTTTAGAAGCAGATGATGTTCTCTCTGCCTATCTGGCACAAGATGGAGACATGACTGATCTCTGGCATAAGAGATACGGGCATATCAATCTAAAGAGATTAAAACAACTATCAGATTTACAATTGGTGGAGGGCTTACCGAGAATCACAAATGTTCAACCATGTGAAGCTTGTTTACAGGGAAAGCAAACTTGGACGGTATTTCCAAAGGGTACAGCAAGGAGAGCTGTAGTTCCCTTGGAGCTTGTTCACGCAAATCTCGTCGGACCAATTAAAACTCCGTCCATAGGAGGTAATGTGTACTTTCTATTATTAACTGACGACTGCTCAAGGTATAGATGGGTGTATTTCATACAGAGGAAGCTGGAAACCTTTCAAAAATTCAAGCAATTCAGGTTGTTAGTGGAGAAACAATTTTCTCTTCCAATTAAGGTGTTGCGAACCGACCGTGGAGGAGAATTCATGTCTAAGGAGTTTGATGAATACTGTATTAATGCTGGGATTCACCGTCAATTGTCCACTCCTCGGACGCCGCAGCAGAATGGCATTGCCGAGCGCAAGAATCGGACTGTCACGAAGACAGCACACACTCTGTTAAAGCAGATGGAGATGCCACCAGAATATTGGGCTGAAGTAGTTGCTACCGTAGTCTACGTTCTCAATCGCTCACCGACTTCAGCCGTGAAGCTTTAGACGCCATTGGAAGCACTGACTGGAGAAAACCAAATGTAGAGCATTTCAGGGTCTTCGGATGTCTTGCATACATGCTCGTTGACTCACAACAGAGAACTAAATTCGATTCCAGGTCACGGGCGGGAGTGTTTATTGGCTACAGCTGGAATTCAAGAGCCTATAAAATCCTGGACCTAGATTCTAAGCGCGTACACGTCAGCAGGAACGTGCGCTTTTTTGAAGAAAAGCAATAGTATTGGCTGAAGCGAGGTGACTCGGATGCATCAAATTATGAGTCAGCATGTGATAAAGGCGTGACTCAAGTTAACAATGATCTTGTTCAATCCACACTGTTCGATCAGATCTATGAATGGCAAGATGATCATCTTCTTAATCATTCATCTTCTTCAAATGAAGAAATGGTCGCCGGAGAAGATGGTGGTGCTCCGACGAGGTATCGAAAACTCACCGATATTTACAATTCTTGTTCTTTTGCGCTTACAGCTGGAGATCCTATCTTCTATGAAGACACCGCAAAGAGCAGTGAATGGATTGCAGCTATGAAAGAAGAAATGGAAGCAATTAACATAAATCAAACATGGAGCTTGACCACACTACTAGAAGGAAAGAAAGAAATTGGTTTGAAATGGGATTTCAAATCAAAGTTTAAGCCTGATGGTACATTACTGAAGAAGAAAGCTCGCATTGTGGCCAAAGGATACTTAGAGCAAGAAGGGATAGATTTCAGAGAAATTTTCACTCCAGTTGTACAGATGGAAACTGTAAGGATTTTCCTATCCATTGGTGCTCAGAAGGAGTGGATTATCTATCAACTCGATGTTAATCCGCCTTCCTTAATAGGGAGCTCACTGAGGAGGTTATTGTCTCGCAACCAGAGGGTTTTATTATCAGAGACAAAGAAGACCATGTGTATCAATTGCACAAAGCTCTGTACGGTCTCCGTCAAGCGCCTAGAGCCTGGTACAGTCGAATTGATACTCATTTTATTCAATTAGGGTTTGTTCGCAGCTTGAATGAACCCATAGTTTACAGTAAGAAGGAAGGAGATGGTTGTGTTATCTTATTATGTTTATATGTTGACGATATATTATATATGGGATCATCTGAGAAGAAATTGAAGGAATTCAGAAGCTCAATGATGAATACTTTTGAAATGACTGATCTTGGACCAATGAGGTATTTCCTTGGTCTGGAGGTAGTACAGAAGAGAGGGTCAATCTTTGTTTCACAACAGAGATATGCAGCTGACTTTCTTCACAGAACAGGGATGATGAATTGTAATGCAATTGATACACCAATGAACTCAAATGAGAAGCTCCATCTACTTGACAATTCTGGTGAAACTGATCCTTTGAGATATCGGAGGATTGTTGGGGGGTTGCTCTATTTATCTCACACCCGACCTGATATAACTTATGCTGTTTCTATAGCATCTAGATTCATGCAGTCACCTAGCATGCATCATTTGGGAGCTGTGAAGAGAATCATGCTCTATATTAGTGGGACAATTGATTATGGGATTCATTACAGAAGAAATGAAGAATTCAAGCTGCTCGGCTATTCTGACAGTGACTGGAGTGGATCGTAGGATGACCGTAAAAGCACCACTGGATGGGTGTTCTCACTTGGATCAGGGATCATTGCTTGGAGCTCTAAAAAGCAAGCTATCACTGCCCTGTCAAGTACTGAAGCAGAGTATATCTCTCTGACTGCAGCAGCATGTGAAGTTGTATGGTTAAGGCGCTTGCTGGAAGACTTTGGTGGAAAATAGAGCACTCCAAGTGTTATTGTTTGTGATAATCGATCTGCAATCGCTATTGCTAAAAATCCGATTCTTCATGGCCGGACAAAACATATTGATACGAGGTTTCACTTTATCCGTGATCTTATAAAGGATGATGCAATTGAAGTCAAGCAATGCAAGACAGATGTTCAGGTCGCTGATATTTTCACTAAGGCACTACCCAAACTTAAGTTTGAGACACTGAGAACCATGCTACATGTGGGAGATATCTCTGATCAAAGGGAAGGTGTTGAGGTCTAAAGTTTGATCAGAGGGTTCGGGTGATACTAGGCGACTGTGGACAACCTGGAGAACCTCAAATGCAAGGCCTAGTGGACAGAACTGTGAAGCTAGACTAATATGCAGTAACAAGCTCAGTTTTTGCTGCATATGTCTTATATGAATGTTTGTATTAGTTTTATTATGCTTTTATTGGTAATTTGATGTATGTTTGTACTAAGTGTATGGATGTTCTGGTTGTGCTATTTGTGATGCTTTACTGGCATGCACATTAGATGTTTGTATAAATGCCCAGTTCATCAATGAATGAAATAGAGAGTTTTCCAGTTTCTATTTTCATCAGTTCTTCTTCTAATACAATTGGTGAGTTAAGTTAGTTGAGTGTCTGAGTGTTTCTATTGAATACATATATTTATATGTACTTGATCCTATCAGTCACATGCCTCTCTAGAATCAAATTGTAGTACAACGAAAGTCTGATTATTAACTTGATCTGTGTGCTCTCCTTCGCAAGTACCAAGAGATTTACGTCCTATCACAGCAGGACTTTTCAGCTGAGCCACTTTGACTTCATTAACACAAGAGCAAGGGCTAATTGAATTTTTCTCCTTCTGGCAAGATATTTCAGACATCAATAACAGAGGAACATGCTCAATTTTTGAGATCCCCACATTGCTCCGTGATTCTTCCTTCTTCCTGGCGGGACTATCGCTTTCACTTGTCACCTAGGCATTTAAATGAAATGTTTCAAGATATTCAAGATTCTCACTATTTCCATTATCAATTGCTGAGGATGATACAGGGGCATGCCCATCATTGACCTCTCTGAGTTCAACTGAACTGCTCTTGCGCTCTTTCTCAAAAGCATCACATATCTCCTCCACAGCACGAGCAAAATATTTAATTGTCTTTGATTAACTAGTAATACTTAAATATCAGCCAAGGCAACCAAACCACTGCAGATGAAAATAAGTGAAGACTGTATGAGATAAGAAAGGATGAAATTTCACAGCTAGCATATACAAATCAAGCGATATAAAGAATGGGATGTTGTTGCAACAGGACAGATAGTTTCATAAAAAGTTAATTTTGAAATGGTAATTGTAAACTTAAACAAAAGGATTGGTTATCATCATCCCAAAGTCTTAACACAACAATCAAGTTCCAACACCGAAAAGGATTCACAAATTCATACCTCTCATCTTTCTTAATCTATGTAGTCATGGAAAAAATTCCTATCTTTTTAAAATCTAAAAGCAACTTCCTCTTGATTTTAACATATAAACGATTCAAAAGAAAAGGCAGTTGCTCACTACTTCCGAGAAAACATAAAGAGGTTTTTAACAAATTTGTAGACATACATCACAATAGCATATTGTCTGGTCATTGTTTCGAATCAGGTAGTTATTCTCAAGACATTTGGCATGTTTGGCAAAACTAAATAAATGGAATACAACAGAAAGAATGTAAATATCTGATTCATCAAATCAATAGTAAATGTATGTGACATGCAAATGCGACAAAAAATACTTGCCTATTAGATATCAAGCATAAATTATAATTAATACTACTCAAAAATCAATGATTCCAATCAGGCAGTCATTCATGTAAGCATAGGTTTGTTCAAAAATAAACATAAATGAAGTAGAAAGAATGAACACACTTAATTCATCAGATCCATGATAAGCTTATATGGCATGCCATGCAAGTACGACAAAAAATACGTAAGTGACTATTAGAAATCAAGCATAATTTATAATAAATCCCAAACTGCATGCTTCCAATCAGCCAGAAATTAAGGTGACCATTGGCATATTCGATAAAATAAACATAAACTGAATGAGATGGAAAGAATGAGCATTTTTTAGTCAGCAAACCCATAGTGATTACAGATGGCATGTAAGTACGCCAAATAGTATGTGCCAATTAGAGGTCAAGCATAATCCCTAATAAACCTTAACATTAATAAGATCACCAACTGCTGTTATAATGTTATAAAAAATATAAAGTTAAGAACATTTCCTTATTGCTTCAGGGAAAAACAAAGGATAAAAGAAGGCAGATAAATGCATAGGATGCAAGCTAACAGCATATCGTGGCCCCAACTATCAATGCTTCAAATCACACAATCATTTATGTAAACATTCAAATGTATGCTAAATTAATATGAATTGATTGAAATGGAGAGAAAACAATACTTTTAATTCATCAAATCAATAGAATGTGTAAATAACACAAACATACATGACATATAAATACGACAAAAAGTTTGTTAAGTCACTATCAGAACCATCAAAACATTAACCATATGCCAAAAGATGTTAACAATCAAGACTTCTTTCATCATAATTCTCACATTTCACATGTTGCAAAGAACTGAACAAAGAATTTCTGGGATTCAGGCTCCATGTTGAAATCCTCTGGCCTGCTTATCTGCAAGAGGGTAACAGTCAGACAACAAAAGCAAAAAAAATGAAAATTATTGACTTGTCAGAACCTAAACAATGCGAAAAGATCAGCAATAGCTATTAGAATAAGATTCTTAAATTTCAGTAAACCCTAACTAGGACCATTACACAAACAATGAAAACAAAAATTCGAAACCCTAAAGATCTCGACTTCCATCAATAAATATAACACAGGGCATCCACATTAGCCGAACAACAAAATCTCCAAATTAAAAAAGAAAAAGTTCAAAATCCAGTGAAAAAGAACAGACCTTAGCACGCCACACCAGGAATCCCTTCACTTTGGTCAGTACCAGATCCCCCGAACCAACTCCTCCTTCGACTTGGCCCGGTTGCCACCCATCCGGCGCCCGGGCTCCATCCTCACGATCGCAGAAACCCTACTCGAATCCTACCCTCAATTAATCCACCCTTAAAACCTACACCAAATGATAAGGAGCAGCACCTAGAACATTCTTGAATCATCAAAGAAGCTTCACACAAAGTTTCACCGCCTCACACATTTAAAATAATTTATAAATCTAGAGCATTCTACCACCCTATAAATACATGCTCTCCATTGCTAATGTAACCATGAAAAAACAAGAAAGCTAAGTGAGTGAATTGATCTTCCTAGGGTGAGAGTGAGTGCTAAGAGTGAGGATAGTGAGAGAAATAATAGAGAGAGTGTTGTAAATTTAGTGAGAGAAAATAATAAAAACATATTTTAAAACTATTCTCCCACTTTCTACTCAACATTGCTGGTACCAGAGCCAGGTTGTCGGGTCGGTTTGTCAGAATCACTGACGAGTGTTCGAGCATAGTATCAGGAGTTCACCAGTACTATAAGAAGTTCGTTAGTCGAAGTAAGTAAAGTACCGATATTCTACCGAGGAGGCGGCATTCTGGACATCAGGTGACCCAGACATGGAGATGGAGTTCACAGGTACGACTGGTGGTTTAAAGAAATTAAACAATAATAATTACATAAATTGGAAGGCCTGCATAGAGTCCTATCTGCAAGGACAGGACCTATGGGAGGTCGTAGGTGGGTCGGAAACGACTCCACCAGATGTCACTTTTGAAGAAGTGGCAGATGCCGCTGGTGATTCTAAATCAAAGGAGAAGAAGGCTCTAGCAGCAAAGAAGTCAAAAGATGAAGCTCTGCGGAAGTGGCGCATCAAGGCCGGTAAGGCAATGTTTGTTCTGAGAACAGCTGTTGAAGATGAGCTGTTGGAGTATATCAGAGATGATGCTACACCAAAAGTTGCATGGGACACTCTCGCTACACTATTCTCCAAGAAGAATGACGCCCATCTCCAACTACTTGAAAGTGAGCTGATGACAATCTCGCAAGGGAGTATGACGATTAGTCAGTACTTCACCAAGGTAAAGTCCCTATGTAGTGAGATTGCACAAGTCGCCCCTGAAGAGAAGATTAGTGAGCAGCGAATGAAGAGGATAATTATCAATGGCCTTAAATCTGAGTATAGTGGGGTTATGGCTGCCATTCGAGGTTGGTCAACTCAACCAACCTTGTTGGAATTAGAAAATATGCTCGCTAATCAAGAAGCTTTAGCGAAGCAGATGGCTGATGTCTCGCTAAAGCAGGAAGAAGAGGCGTTGTTTAGCAACCGGAGAAAAGACCAAAAGCCCACACCGAAGAACAAACCTAATCAGCAAAGAAGATTGAAGGAGAAGACCAACTTTTCAGGGGGAGCTCACAATCAAAGAAGTAGCACCAACCGTCCGTCCAAAGGAGGAGACATTCGAGATGATATCTGCTACAACTGTGGAAAGAAAGGGTACTATGCATGAAACTGTTGGCATAAGAAGAAAGGCCAAGGAAATGTAGCAACATCAAGAAGCTTCCAAGATACCAAACATCAAGGAAGGTATTGAAGCAACATTTGCAATGGTCACCACTAAAGTGGAGGAGCAAGAAGAGAAAGAGGAGGTAACTCTAACAGCATTAACAAAGCAGAAGAAGATCAATTATGAAAGTGATTGGATCATCGACTCTGGCTGCTCCAACCACATAATAGGTGACATCAAGAAATTAGAGGGCCTGGAGAAGTACAAGGGGAAGCAGGTGATTGTGACAGCTAATAACTCCAAGATGCCCATCACCCACATCGGTAAGACACTCATCTCTCAACGCTTCAATTCAAATCAAATTAAGCTGCAGGACGTCTATCACGTTCCCGGGATGAAGAAGAACCTGTTGTCAGTCTCACAACTGATAGCACAAGGAAACTATGTGGTATTTGGGCCATAAGAAGTTAAGGTGTACCGCAATCTACAGGCATTAGGTACACCAGTAATGGAGGGCCGCAAACTGGAGTCTATCTATGTGATGTCTGCGGAATCAGCCTATGTGGACAAGACCCGGAAGAACGAGACGTCTGATCTCTAGCACGTACGACTGGGGCATGTGAGCTACCATAAGCTAAAGTTGATGGTGGAGAAGTCAATGGTCAAAGGCCTGTCCGATATAGAAGTACGAACTGACACAGTATGCGCTGGGTATCAATTCGGTAAGGCTCATCAACTTCCCTTTCAGCAATCTAAATTTAGAACTAAGGAGCCTTTGGAGTTGGTGCACTCTGACGTATTTGGCCCAGTCAAACAAGCATCTATAAGTGGTGTCAAATATATGGTGACCTTTATTGACGACTTCTTAAGGTACGTTTGGGTATTCTTTATGAAAGAAAAATCTAAAGTATTTTTCAAGTTTATAGAGTTCAAGGAGAACGTAGAGAGTGAGCTCAACAAGAACGTACGGTGTCTTCGTACTGACAATGGAAGAGAGTATCTCTCTCAAGAGTTTAATGCCTATCTGAAGGAGCATAGGATTCGAAGACAACTGACCTTGCCCAACACTCCACAGCAAAATGGTGGTGCTGAAAGGAAGAATCGGCATATAGCAGAAATATGCAGAAGTATGCTACATGCCAAGAATGTGCCAAGGAGATTTTGGGCTGAATGCATGAGAACGGCAGCTTACATCATCAACCGGCTTCCGTAGGAGAAGATGGGCTTTCTCTTTCCATTCCAAAGACTATGGAAAATCAAACCCATAGTAAGTCATTTCAAAGTCTTTGGATGTGTGTGTTATGTTTTTGTGCCAGACCATCTTCGTACCAAATTTGATAAGAAGGCGGTATGATGCATCTTTGTCGGTTATGATAATGAGAGAAAAGGATGGAGATGCTGTGACCCGACGTCTGGACGCATCCACACATCCAAAAATGTGGTCTTTGATGAAGCTTCAGCTTGGTGCCCTTCAACAGACTCAGTTCAACCAAATATGAAGGAGACTGAGCCAATAGTAGATGAACAGTTATAAGACCAGGCTCAAGAGGTACCAATAACAACTAAAGAAGACATAAGTCCAAGATTATCAAAGACTAAGAGCCCATGGAAGATAGGAGTTCATGGAGAAGCTGAAGAAGACCCTACATATTTTCTAGAAGAAATGCCTCCACACTTAAAAAGATCATCCAGGATAAGACATCCCAATCCTAAGTATGCAAATGCTGCACTAATCATGGAAGTTGAAGAAGCAACATCCTATCAAGAGGCAATTAAAAGTGATAAATGGAAGAAAGCTATGGAGGAAGAGATAGCAGCTCTCAAGCAAAATCAGACGTGGGAGTTGGTGCCAAGGCCAGAAAAAGCAAAACCAATCTCATGTAAGTGGGTGTATAAGGTGAAAACTCGAGCAGATGGAATAGTCGAAAGGTACAAAGCTCGACTTGTGGCACAAGGATTCTCACAACAGTATGGAATAGACTACGATGAGACATTTAGTCGAGTAGCAAATATAACAACGGTGAGAGTACTATTGGCACTAGCGACAAGCAAAGGATGGAAGCTCTGGCAGATGGATGTGAAGAATTTCTTCCTACACAGAGAGCTTGATAGAGACATCTACATGGATCAACCACAAGGATTTGAGAGCAAGGTTCATCCAGAGTATGTATGCAAGCTCAAGAAGGCATTATATGGCTTGAAGCAGCTCCAAGAGCATGGTACGGGAAAATTGCAGAGTTTCTTATACAAAGTGGCTACAAGTTGACAGCATCAGATTCGAGCCTATTCGTCAAACACATAGGAGACAAGATGGCTATAGTACTGGTATACGTTGATGGCATCATCTTAACCAGAGATCTCATTGAAGAAATCCAGCGCACGAAGGAAAATCCTTCAATCCGATTCCAGATGAAGGAGCTTGGAGAATTGAAGCATTTCCTAGGGCTCGAAGTCGAGAAGACAAAGGAAGGTATGTTCCTATGTCAACAAAAGTATGTAAAGGATCTTCTAGAAACATACAGGATGCTGGAGTGCAAGCCACTATCTACACCAATGGAGCCAAACATTAAGCTTCATGCAGGAGAGGGGAAAGATTTGGAAGATCCAAGGATGTATCGACAATTGGTAGGTAGTCTTATCTATCTAACTCTTACTCGACCTGACTTGGCATATGCAATTGGAGTAGCAAGCCGCTATATACAAAATCCCAAGAAGCCACACTTGGAAGCAGTACGGCGGATGCTTCGATATTTAAAAGGAACTATGGATTACGACATTTTATATCGTAAAGGTGAAGAATGCCAAGTAACTGGATATTGTGACGCTGATTACGCTGGAGATTGTGATACGAGGTGATCGACTACAGGTTACATCTTCAGTTTGGGATCAGGAGTAATGTCATGGTGCAGTAAGATGCAGCCTACCATATCTTTCTCCACCACTGAAGCTGAGTATAGAGCAGCAGTTGTGACAGCACAAGAAAGCACGTGGTTGATGCAATTACTAAGAAATCTTCATCAACCGATTGAACAGGTAATACTTCATTATGATAACAGGTCAGCAGTGTGTCTAGCAGAAAATCCAATGTTTCATGCTAGAACCAAGCATATTGAAGTGCACTACCACTTCCTAATAGAAAATGTGCTGCAAGATGAGATCCATATGAAGCTGACGCCCATAGAAGAACAAGTTGCTGATATCTTCACTAAAGGCCCCAGCACAAAGAAATTTGAGGATTTACGTACACAACTAGGGATACTCAAGAAAGCATCAATTCAAGAGAAGACGGTGCTGAGGGGGAGTGATAAGGAGCAGCACCTAGAACATTCCTGAATCATCAAAGAAGCTTCACACAAAGTTTCACCACCTCACACATTTAAAAAAATCTATAAATCTAGAGCATTCTAACCACCGACTTACCACCCTATAAATACATGCTCTCCATTGCTAATGTAACCATGAAAAAACAAGAAAGCTAAGTGAGTGAATTGATCATCCTAGAGTGAGAGTGAGTGCTAAGAGTGAGGATAGTGAGAGAAATAATAGAGTGAGTGTTGTAAATTTAGTGAGAGAAAATAATAAAAACATATTTTAAAACTATTCTCCCACTTTCTACTCAACACCAAAGATAAAAAAGAATCAAACAACAAGTCACTCGATGCTAAGTGCCATCGTCAAGCGCTGATGGTGATACCTGGATGCACATTGTCGACAAAAGTGCTATCGGGATTTCAGGCAGCATCACGTGAAAGATCTGAAGCAATGGTTCGATCGATCGCTAGAGAAGCAACCGAGGAGACGCTCCGAGCGAGAGAGAGAGAGAAGAGCAAAGCGAACGAGCAAACTAGTTTTGGAAGAGAAATGAAACCAGTGCACGGTTTTCGATGTTTATATAGAGTTCATAAATCAAAGATCCGGGTTGGTTCATTTTCGGTTCATTTCCGGTTCGGTTCATTGGTTCGATGCAAACCGGAATGGAGAATAATATTGAACCGGTGAAAAAGCACGAGAGAAGCGCGAGATTCAACCATTCATCTCACTCGCTTCCTACCACGTGTCATTAAGCCCTGCTGGCTTGACATTTGAAAACATTGGATAATTCAAACTATTTTATTAAAAAAATTTATAAATGTAGAGAAAGTATTACTGTTTTGTTTATAAAATTTATTCATTTTCATTAATTTTATTTTTTTATTAGTTTCATTGTGCTAATTTTGATTCTTTTATATTTAGCAATTGATTTATGATAACACTTATCACATTCAATTTATTTTTGGCAAGCAATAATTTTAAATAAAACCAACGGCCTTTGGGTCAATTGGTATCGGGTTCTTTGCATAGGGCGTTCATTTCGGGGAGGACCCGAGATCGAACCTCATGTCCTACGCAAGGTGAGGGCACGTGGGTCGGCGTTGAGCCTTGCTCCCCACACGTGCACGTCCCTGGATTCTGGTGCTTGTCGCCTTTCTAAAAAAAAATAAATAATAATAATAATTCTAAATAAATTTTCATAAATATTCTAATAACAAACATACCATATTTAAATGCAATTATTTATTTGAATTTAGGTACACTTTATTACAAGTGATAAAGCAATTAATGCCAGCTTTCTCTTCCATTTTTGATTTTTTTTTCTTTTCACGCCAAAAACAACCCTAAGGCTGTGTTTGATTGGCAACATGGAAAATGGGTGGAAAAGAAAATTTTTCCATGGAATATTTTTCCATGGAAAAATTTTCCGTGGAAAATAAAAAATACTTGTTTGAATGGCATTATTTTCTAGCTAGAAAATCAAAAAATTTCGATGAAAAATTCTTATTTTGTTGTTTGATTGCTCTTATTTTCCACAGAAAATGTAACATTTTCCGTGGAAAAAACATTATTTGTTGTTTGATTGCATCAATTTTCCCTGTAAAAAGTCACATTTTCCATGGAAAATTTTCTCCATGGAAATTGTATTTTTTTTTGGCTACCTTAAACAACGTAATATATACCATTCAAACACCATAATATATACCTAAAAACAAAGATTTAGTAAACCATTCAAACAACGTAATATATACCATTCAAACACCGTAATATATATCTAAAAACAAAGATTTAGTAAACCATTCAAATAACGTAATATATATCCCTAAAAACATTGATTTAGTAAACCACAAACTTCAAAATCATCTTTACAAATATGTCTATTGCTTCAAATACAACTAAAAAATTCATAGTAATGTAAACATATTTCTTTTGTTTAATCAAAACACAATCCATGACATAGATCACTTGCCGAGCTTGTGATTAACCCAAGTATGCAAAAACGCTTCATCATTAATCCTAAAGAAGAAACGAGCTTCTTTTTCCTCATGCACAAATATTTGCATGAGAGCCACCACACCACAGTCTTTGCCAGAATCAAATCATCTCTATGGCATAATCTTGTTAGTAAAGAAACCCTAAATCAATGGAGAATCAAAAGCATGCCATAAAACTAGAATAACAAGGGTTGCGATTAACGAATATCTGCAAACTGAGAGCGATCGAGAGGAGAGAGCGGATAGGGATTGAGACCGAAAGCAAGGGGTGGTGAGGTTCTAGGGTTTCAAAACAAGTTAGGGATTTGGGGTAGGCATAGTAGAGAAATATATTTGCCTTGCATGTTATTTTTTCACATAGGCCCTTACGTTATTTTTTCACATAGGCCCTTATGTTTTCCCTGAAAAACTTTTCCCATGGTGGAGGCAGGAAAAATTTTCCACTAATTTGAGGGAAAGTAAGGTCACGTGACAGGGGTTGTGGAAAATTTTTCCATGGAAAATTTTGGCAAACAAACAGCTTAAATTGATGAAAAATGACCTGTGGAAAATTTTTCCAGGGAAAAAAAGGGCAATCAAACACAGCCTAAATAAATTTGCATAAACATTCCCTGAAGGCTTTTATTTTTAAATAATGCGATTTTTTTAATTACAAAAATAAATATTTTTTAAATTATTTATGAATTTAGGTAAAACGGTAAGGATGATACCAGTGTTAGTGTATTTTGTTAGAAAATGGTATGAAGTATATCTTTTTTAAGGGTTTCCGCAGAAAACAGTATGACTGTTTTAATTCTTTTTAAAAAATTATTTTTTATAAAAAAACAGGATTTATCATCCCATTTATAGTGCATTTGCACTGAAAACGGGACAGATTGTCCAGTTCTTTATTTTTTTATTTTGTTATTTTTAAATTTTATACAATTTATCATTTTAATCTTTTATTTGTTTTTAATTACTAATTTTTTGCAAATTAACCCCAAATTTCTTTTATAATTATTTCAATAATTTATTTGTGGTTTGTTTAAACCAATTTTTTTTAAGAAAAATTGTTATTTAAATATAAAACATTATTTGAAATTAGAATTATTATTATAAATTATTCAAACGGGAATTATTATTATTATCATTATAGGGAGAATTATTTTCAATTATTTTGTTGATGATTTCATTATTATCAAAGAAGGAATTATTCCTAATTATTTTAGTAATAATTTCATTATTATTATTAGAGTCGGAATTATTTTAAATTATTTTTTTAATATCTTGATTATTATTAGAGTGATAATTATTGAAGTATGAATTATTGAAAATTATTTTTATTATTATTAGTATATTATTATTATATGGAGAATTATTTTCAATTATTTTGTTGATAATTTCATTGTTATTAAAGAAGGAATTATTCCTAATTATTTTATTAATAATTTGAATTATTGAACATTATTTTTATTATTATTAGTAAAGTATTATTATTATAGGGAGAATTATTCATAATTATTTTTATTATTATTAGTAAATTATTATTATTATTAATTTGAGTTATTGAAAATTATTATTATTATTAATTTGATTATTATTTGGGAATTATTAAGGTAGGAATTATTCAAAATAATTGTTAAAGTGGAAATTATTTAAATTATTTATTATTTAAATTATTGTTATTATTATTTCTCCATCTATAAATATGTTCCTCTAGTCCAATAATCAACTTGAGAGCCTATCCTACTCACTTTCTTCAAATTCAAACTCTACATTATATTCTTCTTATTCAAAAAAGGCAGAAAGATCACTCATTCTTGTCTACTACAATGGTTCCATTACAACAACTGAAGATAGTGTCATATATTTGTCTGACAATCAATGTTGTTTTTACGTGGAAAATGATATCTCTTTATGATTATTAAAGAGAATCATTCAAGAAAATATAGAAGCCTCGAACAATGAAATGATTATGCATATCAAATACAGGCTCCCTATTTCTTGTGGCAATGGGAGGATTTGCTATGGATCATTTAAATTGTGCAATGATCGTGATGTTCAGATGATGTTCGATTGTCACCAAAGATTCCCCAAAATTCAAGTTTTTGAGCTGTATGTAGAGCTCGGCGCTGCTACTTTCACTGGTGGTTCTTCTGAACAACACATCAATACTGTTGAAAAGACATCCACAGACCGGATGGCATATGATGATCTAACATGCAATGTCGGGTTCACCCCCTTACAACAGTCGAATGCACCAACATAACCCCCCCAAAATGGGGCAGACATTGCTTCCAAATCTAATGCCCTCATATGAGCTGGAGCCTCAAATGGTGGCATCGTAAAATTTGTGCTTTGTTTTGGGATATCTTCCAAATTGCAATCTTCTGAATGAAGATTTTCGGGACTTGCCTCACTATTTTCTGTGTAGTTGTCACTATCAAACTCATCCCCATTAGAGCTCCCATAGCCACCAACTTCATTTTCATGGGTATCATGAAAAGAAGTAGTTCCAATATCTTGATGTATGCCAGTTGATTCCATTTGTGGTTGTATTCTTGATTGGGGGGAGGGGGGTATGTTGGTGCATTCGATGGTTGTAAGGGAGTGAACCCAACATTGCATGTTAGATCATCATATGCCATCCGGTCTGTGGATGTCTTTTCAATAGTATTGATGTGTTGTTCAGAAGAACCACCAGTGAAAGTAGCAGCGTTGAGCTCTACATACAGCTCAAGAACTTGAATTTCGGGGAATCTTTGGTGACAATCGAACATCATCTGAACATCACCATCGTTGCGCAATTTAAATGATCGATAGCAAATCCTCCCATTGCCACAAGAAATAGGGAGCCTGTATTTGATATGCGTAATCATTTCATTGTTCGAGGCCTCTATGTTTTCTTGAATGATTCTCTTTAAAAATCCTAAAGAGATATCATTTTCCACGTAAAAACAATATTGATTGTCAGACAAATATATGACACTATCTTCAGTTGTTGTAATAGAACCATTGCAGTAGACAAGAATGAGTGATCTTTCTACCATTTTTGAATAAGAAGAATATAATGTAGAGTTTGAATTTGAAGAAAGTGAGTAGGATAGGCTCTCAAGTTGATGAGGGTATTGGATTAGAGGAACATATTTATAGATGGTGAAATAATAATAACAATTTAAATAATAAATAAATATAATTTAAATAACTTCCACTTTAACAATTATTTTGAATAATTCCTACCTTAATAATTCCCAAATAATAATCAAATTATTAATAAAATAATTATGAATAATTCTCCCTATAATAATAATAATTTACTAATAATAATAAAAATAATTTTCAATAATTCAACTTATTAATAAAATAATTAGGAATAATTCCTTCTTTAATAATAATGAAATCATCAACAAAATAATTGTAAATAATTCTTTATATAATAATAATATACTAATAATAATAAAAATAATTTTCAATAATTCATACTTCAATAATTATCACTATAATAATAATCAAGATATTAATAAAATAATTTAAAATAATTCCTACTCTAATAATAATAATGAAATTATTACTAAAATAATTAGGAATAATTCCTTCTTTGATAATAATGAAATCATCAACAAAATAATTGAAAATAATTCTCCCTATAATACTAATAATAATAATTCCCGTTTTAATAATTTATAATAATAATTCTAATTACAAATAATATTTTATATTTAAATAACAATTTTTAAAAAATTAGTTTAAAAAGACCACAAATAAATTATTGAAATAAATACAAAAGAAATGTGAGGTTAATTTGTAAAAAATCAGTAATTAAAAACAGAAATGTAATTAAAAAAAAATAAAGGATTAAAATGATAAATTGTATAAAATTTTAAAATAAAAAATAAAAAAATAAAAAAGGGACAGTTGTCCCGTTTTCACTGCATTAGCACTGAAAACAGGATGCTTCATACCCTTAAAAAGTAATTTTTTAAAAAAAAAATTAAAACAGTGAAAACGGTACCCCAACCCCTTAAAAAGGTATGCTTTATATTGTTTTCTAACAAAATACACTAGTATCACCCTAACCGTTTTACCTAAATTCATAAATAATTTAAAAAATATCTATTTTTGTAATTAAATAAAAAAATCGCATTATTTTTTAAAAAAGCCTTCCCGAAAACATATCGTATCGCAATGCACCAGTTTGAGTCTATGGCGTCGGGTCCCCTGCGTGAGGGTGTTCGCGTCGAATGTCCGGAGTGGCCCCCGAGTTCGATCCCCATCTCGCTGAGGTGAGGGCACGGTTCGGTGGTGTGCGTTGCTCTCACGCGTGTTCGTCCCCGGATTCGTGACATCGCCTTTCTCAAAAAGGGGTATCTAACCGTAATTGAGAATAATATATTTAAATAAATTAATAAAATTAATTTAAAAATTAGAGATGTGGATGGATAATTTAGAGTGATAAATTATAGCTGCAAATCATTTTATTTCTAGTTGTGTTTTTGAAAGTGTCAAAAACATGAAATAAAAAGACTTGATAAAAATCTAATTGTAGATAGTAAAAAAATTAAACTTCCTACATTCAATTTGCAAATTGAAAATTTATGCCTCAAATTTTCATTTTACAAAAGTAAACAATGCTAAAGTGTTCAAGAGTTTTACAAGATTTACCATCGGAATAATTGAAAAAAATGAAAAAAAAAAAAACTAACATTATATATTTTTACTTTCACCAACTGAAACAATAGAAAATCAGCTCACTATAATTACTTCCAGGGGCGAATGTCACATGAACCTCTCTCTCTTATTTTAGGTTTTTTATTTTTATTTTTTAATACCTCTCTCTTTCTTTAGGATTCTCTTTTTAGGTTTTTTTAATTTTATTTTTAAAAAATCTCCGTCTTTTTCTTTAGGATTTTTTATTTCTATTAAAATTTTTTTTTTACAAATTAATACCTATAATCTAAAACAAAATTTTTTTAAAAAAATATTAACAAAAATTTGTTATTTGATCTATTAATATTTTATAAATTATTTTATATAATATATTTTTAGGTTTTTATAAATTAATTTGTATAATATATAACATTTTATTTTTAGTGGAGTCTTTTTTATTTACCATTAAACACCTAATTTTTATAAACTAAACTATAAATTAACATATACATAGATTTAAAAAAATTATAAAAATCTTATTAATTGATTTTTCTTTTAAATTCACCCCTAGTCAATAAATTTCTAGCTCCACCCCTTATTACTTCCCCATTTATGGTGAAATAAACATTGAAAGGAAAATTAGTTCGCTTGGTCATTTTCCCTTAGTTGCAACAAAATAAACAACTAAACTGGAGGGAGATAAGTTCACTTCAGATGATCATCTCACTCCAAGCACTTTCTCTTGGTGAAAAATAAAGGGTCCTTAATGACAATATTATGCTTCCATCTTTCCACTTTTTAATTTCCCTTTCTGGTGCTAAGAACCTAGAATTAAAAATTTTATAAATATTTAACTTATTTTTATTTTTCTTATATTTCTCTGCATCCACTAAAGTTATGCATCTGATAGTAATAAAATTATGCATCTAACCGTAATTGAGAATAATATTTTTAAATAAATTAATATAATTAAATTTAAAAATTAGAGATGTGGATGGATAATTTAGAGTGATAAATTATACCTGTAAATCATTTTATTTCTAGCTGTGTTTTTGAAAGTGTTAAAAACATGAAATGAAAAGACTTGATAAAAATCTAATTGTAGATAGTAAAAAAATTAAACTTCCTACATTCAATTTGCAAATTGAAAATTTATGCCTCAAATTTTCATTTTACAAAAGTAAACAATGCTAAAGTGTTCAAGAGTTTTACAAGATTTACCATCGGAATAATTGAAAAAAATGAAAAAAAAAAACTAACATTATATATTTTACTTTCACCAACTGAAACAATAAAAAATCAGCTCACTATAATTACTTCCAGGGACGGAGGGAGAAGGGGAGCAGCCCCGCTCCCCATCACATGCTCTTGTTTTAGGTTTTTTATTTTTATTTTTTAATACCTCTCTCTTTCTTTAGGATTTTTTTTTAGGTTTTTTAATTTTATTTTTAAAAATCTCCGTCACTTTATTTAGGATTTTTTATTTTTATTTAAAAAATAATTTTTTTTACAAATTAATACCTATAGTCTAAAACATAATAAGTTTTTTAAAAAAATATTAACTTCCAGTATTTGGTATCCAATTATGGTTACAAGAGTTATTCATCTTCTAAAGTTATAGGGTCAAAAGGTTATTACGGTAAACAACAAATAAAAGCCATTAAAAAGTTAAAACAAATACAAATAAAAAATTGGGCTTTTATTAAACCATTCCTATTAGATTTTATGTATTATAGTTGCATTGCTGGGTGTTTTTATGATAAGACTATAGGAGACAAGTTATTTATGAAGTTACCCGAACCATTAGGAACATTAATACATAAGAAGTATAAAGAAATACCAGTCTTACCCCAATTAGATAATATTTCAACTAGAATGAAATTTATTATAGAACAACTAGTAGAAAAATGTACTGAAATTCAAATAATTAAACAATTCAAAGGAAAAGGAGAATATAGTTTCTGTAAACATATATATACACCCCAAAGATATGACACTATTACACCTAGAAAAACATTTAAAAAGAATAATTATAAACCTAAAAAGAAGAACCATCTTAGAAAAAGTAGCTCCAGAAAACCCTATTTAAATAAAGAAAAACATATTAGGAAATTTGATAAAACTAGAGATTATAAAAATAAGTTAAATTGTTTCACATGTGGAAGTACAAACCATTTAGTTAAAAATTGCACTAAAAGAAAAAAACTATCATAATAAAAAATCTATATTAATAGATTGTGTAAATGAAGACTTATTACATATAGATGAATATGTAAGTGACACAGAAAGTATATATAGCATAATTAGCTATAATGATCCTAGAGAAACTGAAAAAGATACTAGTGATGAAGAAGAAGAATATGAATTTATTGACAAGATATTAGGAATAGAATCAAATAAAAAATACCAAGATTGGCACCTTAGAGATCTAGATCAATTAGATAAAATGGAAACTATGTTAGCTGAATTAAGATGAGAAAACCTCCAGCTTATCATAGAGGTAAATACCGAACAATTAGTAAAAAAGTTCCACATAAACTTGAAAAAGAAATAAACATGCTAAAATATATGCTAGAAAAATTCAAAAATATAATTAAAAATAATAACCAAATAACAATAGCCAGAAGTTATATCTTAGATGGATTAACAAATGATATGGATTGTCTTAGGAAACATAGAAAAAGAAGTAAAGAGAACACTTCTAGAAAAGAGACACTTTCTCCAACCATTGATCCTTTAGAATTTTTAATATCTGAAGCAGAATTAAATAATCTTGAAATCAACCTCTATACTAACTCTGAACCTTTTGACCTTATAACTTTAGAAGATGAATAACTCTTGTAACCATAATTGGATACCGAAGTAGTGATAAACCTTGTAATTTCTGTAATAAATATCCTTCTTTAAAATTACGTTATAGATGTAATATTTGTATAAAAGAATCTCGTAGATTTTGCTTAATAGACAGCCACCAGTTACCTCCTATATCTTCTTCAAATGAACTCCCTAGAATAAATAGATATGAAACTTTAGAACTCCGAATTTTATACTTAGAAACTCTTATCCATTCATTACAAGAACTTACCCAGTCACTACAAGAAAAAATAAAAAAACTAGAAGATGGAACTTGACAGAGCTATATTATTAAATCATCCTTATATTAGTAATGATGTAAAAAACTCTTATAGAAAAATGTGGGCAAACCAAGATGCTTGTATAAAAAGAAACGAAGAAATACAAAAAACTAAAAAAAAAATGTCCAAAGAACAACTAGATAAAATAGAAGAAAACCTAGGAGAAATATCTGAAGAAAATTTAGACATAAAACCAAATATGAATAACACACCCGTATATAGTATAAAAATTCCATGTCGGATTCAAATAGATGAATAGAAGCTAGATATTTTAGGATTAATAGATACAGTTCTAGATGAAAATTTAGTTCCACCTCAACATAAAAAAATTCTTCCTTTAGAAAACCAGTATAAAGCAGAACAAATGGATGGTCAACTTTTTATATATACAAAACAATTAGCACCTTGTAAAATTAGTTTTTACCAAGGAACACACTTAACAAACTATTTGCATTTTAATGGAAATATAAGTTTAAGAGACTTTAGCTCTAGAAGAACTCAGTTTATCATAGGCCTAAATATTATAAGTTTAGGGAGACTTTGGCACGATAAAGGCGTTCTACTAGAGCTAAGAGTCTCGTAAACTACTAGTTTCCATTAAAACGTCACAAATAATTTGATTATGTGCCTCACCATAGCTCAGACTTTTGGTGTGTGTGATGACCCTTGCTGCTACAGGTTGACCATCGACGATCGCTTGCGGTTTGCCTCAAAGGAAGGGCCACCTGATCCGGGCGCGTCGAAGTCGCTCTCGCGAGAGGCTCTGGCCTCATTCATCTGTTTGGATGCTGACATCGGAGGCCACCGACTTTGCTGCTGCTGGTGTGCTGACGTGTTGATTTGCATGCAGAATTGTGGGTTCTCCTGGGTATTTACTTTATCTGTTCGTTCAGACGACCCTGGTGTACACAGTCGTCGTTCTTTGGTGCCTGGCGCATCTCTCGATTGCCCGACCTACTATAAGGACACACGTCGTTAATGAGGATGATTTCACGGCTGTCACCAGCTACGTCAGGTCCATCTTCGTTTTACTTTCACGGCAGCGGTGACCGCGTGACACGATGGATGAAGCTCTGAAATATGGAATGCGTCTAAGGGAATTTCACATCTATCTAGGGCTGAGGTCATTGATTATGGGAGGCGGCCCGTGGTTGTCTGCGAGCAAAATCTGAGACTCTATGCAAATGTTACATCGGCTCGCGTGACGTCTAAAGGAAGGATGCGGATTTAATCGCTTCTCGCTGCTGGTGTCGGTGTGGTTCTGAAAGAAATTATTCATCTTCTGAGAGTATGCTCAAAGATCAGTCCGGAGAGCTGATATGATTGATTTCGGATATACTCGTGCTCGGCGGGATAAGAGACCGAGAGCGATCAATTGGTCTGCTGGAAGTGTTCTCTTTACTCTTTCTGGATTTCCCAAAGCAATCCATGTCGTTCTTAATCTATCTGAGATGTAACCGGCTGGACCGTTGTTCGCACAGTATATGTTTTACAGGCCCACTAACATGTTCTGGCATGTTTAGTTTCTTTCAGTATCAACCAGATCTGTGCTGGGACCCGACCAGTATTGATCTCTATTAATATTTTATAAATTATTTTATATAGTATATGATATAAATTAATTTGTATAATATATAAAAATTATATTTTTAGTGAGGATAAAAAGGACTAACTTATTAAAGCCCACCCTAATTTTTATAAACTATTATCTATAAAATTAACATATAAATAAAGTCCATCCTCATTAATTGATTTTAAAATTCACCCTGAGTCGAGTCAATTTTACGATTTCCGTGAGCTGATTCACTTTCCACTAGTTTATGGTGAAATGACATTCGAGGAAAATGCGGGTTCGACATGGTCATTTCCCTAAGTTGCAACAAAATAAACCCGCTAAACTGGAGGGAAATAAGTTCACTGCAGATGATCGGCATCTCACTCGAGCACTCTCTTGTTGTTGAAAAATAAAGGGTCCTTAATGACAATATTATGCCTTCCATCTTTTCCACATTTTAAATTTCCTCTTTCTGCTGCTAAGAACCTAAAAATAAAATTTAAATAAATAGATCACCATAAAACATTCACTATATGTTGTGCATATTACATAAAAACAGAAAAATGTTTCACTCACGTATCGTTCAAAGTATCAGATTTGCATTTAAATATATCCAGCATAGCCCTAACTGTCATTTTCACCGTGATATATAAACTAGTGAGCACAACTTAATGAGGAAATTTTACCTCCATCTTCTCCATTGTCCAGTCAGTATATAAATGGTATAATTCTTTATCACGGTCCCGCATAATTTGTGTAATTCTGGCACTAATCTTTTGTAATATCTTTTACGAAATCGTTTTAAGTCACCGTATTTGATTGAGTTTGGAGATCTTTTCGAGTCAAGGCGTCAGGTGGCGTTATCTTCGCATAGATTTGCTTTTGAGCTAGTATGGGCTAAATCGTACTATTATGTTAGGTACTGATTAAGTCTCCTATATTTGATCGGAGTTTGGGACTTTTTAGTCACTTATTTAAGTAATAAAAAGTCACGTTCGTAGATTAGAGTCTGATTCGTCCTCGTATTTAATCGGTTGAGGCTTTTCGTCACGATTCATGATAATATTACGTCAGCAGAAATGACGAAAGTTAACGCCCATCTATGCCGTGGATTAAAGTCCCACTCGATCAACATGAGACAAATATACAAAAAGTATTACAAAAACAAAAAGCGGAAATACCAGATCACAACACTGCTCTGACATAAACCTATACAAAATCCCTATTTCTTTGACTCTCTTCTCACTAGCATGTTTTTGTGTCTTCCCTTGACGGTTCTGGTTTTTCAAATAGCTGAACTTGTTGGCATGCCATAAGATTCATAAACATCCTAAATATTTAATATAATTAGTTTAACTTTATAATCAAGTCATTAGCCATAATAAATAATCGTCAATTATATACAACCCCTAAAATAGAGGAAGTTAAAGAGCAGTCCTTACACTATAGAAAAGAAATGAGCATTTCAGCCTGAAGGGATCTTTTTCAGTCTCACACCAACATGATAAGAACCAACATGGATATGCCACCATAATTCATACTATGAATCATTAAAGACCCTGATTTGCTCCTTCAAAATCAGTGTCAACATAAGATAAAGCTGATGACAAATACCCAAACCACTGCACTGAAAATAAACCTAATTAACAGGGATCACTCCTTAATAATCTAAAGCATTAAGTTTAATATTCTAGCCCAAACTTAGTTTTATGTAAATAGTACAAGACATCGGCGAAGATGCAGCCCAGAGATGCGTAGACCTCTGAACTTAGTCTTCTATATAGATTTTAAGCATCTATTTAATATACAAATAGAATCAAAAATTAAATAATCAAGTTCAATGAATTAATTAGGGCCCAATAGAACTAACAACACATTCTTTGGATTGTCCACAGAAAAATAACTGAGTAATACTATTTGATTTGAAAAGGGGAAAAAGCTTTTCGTTGAATCAACAAGCTGTTAGGTTTTCTAGGATCCAACAATATTACCATCTTCAAAAAGGTAATAAACTTCAGATTAAATAGCATAACTCAAAAGCAGAGCAGGTGATAAACCTGGAAGATACAACCAGCAAAAAGAGGATAATGTTTACCAACCATCCTTTCAGTTTCAGTTCTTCGCCATTCCTTGTTGTAAAATTTGAATACCAAAAGAATGAAGCCAGGTCCCCTGTCTGACCACACCTAAATGCTTGTTCTTTATTTTGACCCTGCAGCTGAATTCACATTTCCAATTTCGGTTCAAAATACAAGCCACGTCATACATATAGAGGCAACTAAAACACCAAAATCACAAGAGAAATGGAAGGTAAAACAAGAAAAGAGACGGCTCGAGGAAGAAAGCACGTCCGAAATATGGCTGATAGTTTCACTTATCAACATTGATATGAGTAATCATAATTCACTACTTTGAATATTACTAAACCAGGAACGAAAGGCGCTACTTACTTGAGATCATAAATGGCATTACTAAACTTATCTGTGGAACATGAACAAAACCAAAGAAAATAAAACATTATAAATGTGAACATCTACTGAACAATCTGCAATGAGCTTCAGTGATTATTAACTGCCTTCAGTCGTTTTCCAGTTCATGAAATCCTTAAAATAGAATTACTCTCAAGCTCATCAATGCCTCGTTCGATCATTGAAGTGGCAAACTCACAACTATCTATCATCAGAAGCAAAATTACACCATTACCAGAAAATTCACTCGCTCAATTATGATATATATCAAAAACTATTTCTTTCAGTTCTCAATTTCAATCCCAAAACCCTGATCTTTGCAAGAATGTGAGCAACTAGGGACGCAGCACGAACTCAAAATTCCAATAAAATTCTTGATTTGAGTAGGTCATGGAATTAGTACCATTCCTATCATAGGATTGTAGAATAATGAATATCATTGTTTGTGATTCCCATATTCATAACAATCTAGTATCCAATATAGAAAAGACTTTTGTTGCATTCACAAGTGTCTAGGATGAAAAGATCATTCTTTTCACATGATTGTATCCTTTCTATTTAATAGGTTTCACTTCCCATCATTCAAAGGGTAGAGACAACAAAATTTGGACACCAGAATGCTCAAATCATGCACAAAGAAAGGATGAGAGAAAACATATTGGTAAGTGATTGCAGGCCCCAATTCTTTAGCTCCTGGCAACGAAATTTGAAAGTGATTAGTATTTATAACTTCTTTCTTTTGTTCCTCTTCATTTCTCCTCAATTCCCTAATTTATCTTTCAATACACATCTTCTACAGTAATTTATTCGAGTAAACTTCTTAGGCACTAATAGCATCAGTTGAAATACTATCAATCTTGAAGATTTAATCTATACATTACCATCATATTTAGTCAGTCCTACTTGGTCATTGATAGTACCAACCTCTACAGGTTTCATGCTTTGGGGTTGCTCTCACCAAACATCTTTGTGGTTTTGTGGTTAAGGTTGGAATAGCTACGTAAAATCAGGTTTAAGGTTGTTTATTCAAATTTTTGGGAAAACTTTCAGGGTAAGATTGGCCAAATTCTAACTTAATTAATACTAATTAAAACAAATTTTTTGTAATTAAATTATGCTCCTCGATTAATTAGAATGTTTATTAATAATACTTTTTAAAGATGATAATAGATATTTTTATAATTTATTAAATCACGTGAAACAAGTCATTGCCATCCCTAAATTGGGTGTTAGATTTGTTGGTTGGATGACCTAGGTTAAAAATAAAAGTTATTGCAGTTGTCAAATGAGCCAAGCCAATATGATTGGTTCACATTCAACTTAGTATTGACTTACTCAAACTTGCTTAATTAATATATAAACCTAAACAGAACTTTCAGACTCGATAAAGCTCAGTTACATATGCATATGCATATACTTCAAATATGGATTAGGCGAAATCACATAATCTTTTTATACCATTTTATTTGTGTAGATAATTTGTCAATAATTATTTATTTTGACACGGGGTTTTATAAATGACTCTTGCCTATTAAATAAGCCTTATACAAAACCCTGGCTTTTAAACTTCTAATATTGAACAATTTAATTTTGTGTCATTCAATTTAGTATGTTAATTTAATATCATGCTTTATAATGCGACTTCTGTTATTGTTTAGCTCATGATGCAGTCCAATTTACTTGAGAAATCCATGAATTAAACACGTTGAATTTTCCCAAGCTTTCCCCAAGTAGAACAACAACATGAGCAATGAAAATGAAACTTGGTTAGATATGTCAATGAATGTTTATTTCTTAGTTTCCACTGAATTACTCTAGGAAAGCTAAAATCCTATTAAAAATCTCACATTACTAGACCTTCACAGTCTAACTAAACTATCTGATTTGACATTTAAATGGTATCACAAGGATAATTGATCAGCAATGTTACGTAAA